>NC_044348.1:31414778-31649778 GCF_007364275.1 Archocentrus centrarchus
TGTCGACATGGCACGTTATCCCACTGGAAGCTGCCATCAGAACAACATGGGTACACTGTAGTCATAAAGGGATCGACATGACCCGCAACAATAATCAGGAAGGCTGTGGCATTTAAACGATGCTCAGTTGGTACTAAGGGGCTTGAAGTGTGTCAGGAAAATGTCCCTCACATCATTACACCAACACCAGCAGCCTGAACCATTGATACAAACGCTGTCATGTTGTTTACACCAAATTCTGACCCTACTGTTGAGACTCATCAACCAGACAATGCTTTTCCAGTCAAATTTTGGTGAGCCAGTGTGAATTGTAGCCTCAGTTTCCTGTTCTTAGATGACAGGAGTGGCAGCTATTGCGGTCTTCTGCTGTAGCCCATCAGCTTCAAGCTTCGACATAGAGGTGCTCTTCTGCATACTTTGGCTGCAACGAGTGGTTATTTACTTCTGCCTTCTTAGCAGCTGGAAGTAGTGTAGCCATCCTCCTCTGACCTCTGGCATTTTCTCTTCTTCAGACCATTCTGTGTAGACCCCAGAGATGGTTGTGTGGGAAAATCCCAGTAAGATCAGCATTTCTGAAATACTCAGACTGGCCTGGCTCGCACCAACAACGATGCCAGATTCAAAGTCACATTATCTTTCTTCCCCAATTTGATGATGATTGGCTGATTAGATATTTGTGTTAACAAGCAGTTGAACAGGTATAATACATGAAGGCTGGTTCCCAGTGAATATCAAATAGTATTCATGCTTGAAATGCCCACCCTTATCCACTTCTGCTATCTACATTCAAATCTGATCAACCCCACTACACAGCCAGTCCAATAGTTTGATATTTTTTGGGGAGTTTAACACATTTTTGGGGGAAAGTTATTATATATATTGATTCCTCAGAGGTGCTTCAGTGGTTTTTATTTTTTTCTTCCAGTTTCTGAGGTCCTAATTAGCTAGCCATAAGCTAACTAATAACATAACCTTCAACCAAAGAGTTCCTGTTTTTCTGTTTGAGAGAAAGCTCTGCCTCTGACTGATGCCAGAACTCACCAAGAACTTTTTTTTTTTTTTTTACTCCAGTTACCTTTTCTCTCACATCACTGTTCATTTCAAAGTGGATTCATAAAGCCCAGAGAAATGCAATATTTTTGCAGAAGTTGAAACCTTTTCAGCTCAGCCTGATGCATCACCTGCTTGGATTGCAGCACTCCGAGTGAATTTGAGTCTAATCGTGCCCACTAGCGTCTTTTCATTGACTTTGCATGCAAACACCCATCCCATAAAATTTGTATTGTGTTCTGTCTCAGAACGCCTGAACTCATTTTCCATGGAGAGATTGTTTGACCAGCTGGATGGCATTGTACACTATGAGTTGCCCTTGTAACAGATTTTCAGAGGCCACATAAACGGCTCCTGCGTATTTGATGCCAGATCACCTCCGTGAATGTCGTCTTTTAAAGGTGGTACGTGGCTGCGAAGAAGTCCAGGAGAAACACAAACACAGGTGTCTGGACGTAGTTATGATTCCTCTCAGGAAGTGTGACGTGAAATATTAACCTTGTTTTTTTGTCCTAATTCACTGATGCTTCTAAGAAGGTTAAAGGTGAGGTTTAAAAAGCACTTTAAACATGAACAGAAAGAAAAATAGAAGGCAGCGGCTTACAGTAGAACACCATGAATATGAGAGGTCGCATTTAATGAAATTTGTTTTCAAGCTGTTTCCCACTCTTCAGTTAATAAATTTCTATCCGTATCACTTACCTGCTGCACCTCCGTGGGTGCTGTCTTCAGGAAATGTACTCCAGGAACACAATAATAATATAAAGCCACTTTTCAGCAGTGTGACAAATCCTGCATGGCAGGCAGCAGCTTGTACTATTGTGTTTCACATTAAAACGAATCTATTGATATTCACTGAGTATCAGTGTTTTGAGTCCTTGTGGACTTTCTGGCTTAAATATTTATTCATAAGTTCGGGAACACAACCGCACTTGTCACTTTTCAATCTTTTCTCCCTTTCACTCCACCCACGCGCACGTCATTCATTTCTTTAATTCCTCTCGCCTGTTCTGTATCCTGACTTAGTTTTGTTCCCGATCTCCTTTGTCTTAAATATTCTGGTTTCTTCTACCCACTCTACCTGTTTCTGTCTGTTATCTCCCGGTCCTGTCTCATTTTGGTTAGCTTTACAGTTATATTTTTGCCACTTAAGGTTTTCTGCAATTAATATTTTTTTATATTATATGAATATATTAGTCTTTTGGGAGAAAGGAGAAGTAAGCTATGGTAAAAAAAGTTACCAGCTTTTTTTTGCTAAAGTATAGCAGGAACTTGTTTTTTCACACAAACACAGTATAATGACGTAAGTGCAAGAACTTTAGGTAAATATGGGCTCAGTGCCTTACCTTTAATTGAATCCTTCCCTCTTCCCCAGACAAAAACGTGTGCCACAGCAGCACCCTTTATTTATTGTCCTTCATCTTGAATTATTATGGGGGGGAAGAAAGGGAGCCATTAATTAGACAGGGATATAAGATGTCTCAACGCCAACAATTTGTCTTGCAAGTGATTACTTAGAGAAAAGCTTTTTCTTTGATACGTGGCTGAAAGCCACAGACTTCCCAGGAAGCTGTACAGGAATGAAGATGAAGAGGATGGTATCTTTCAAAAATACACAAATCCAGATTGGTGTCGTGACAATAACCACCTATCTATAGCCAAGAAAAATTCAGATACAATGACAACTCTCAATGAACAACCACAAATCACGTCCGCTGGGGGAAGCTGAAGTAAAAACACAGCTGAATCACATTTCACGTCTCAGCAAGATCACACTATAGAGATGGATTACAGTAACAAAGTCCATCCAGAAACCAGTCTCATCACCCAGCAGACGTTTTGTTAACACCTCCGAGCAGCCATTTGGGCGGTCACTCTGAAGTCCTTATCTAAATGAATGGGGTGGGAGCCTCAGCTTTTCAGTAGCAACCCGTCAAATCTGATGAAAACTGCTTTAAAAGTTGGGCGCCTGAACCAAAATGATGGGTGATGCTTGCTAGCAGAAACATTAGAGAGAGACATGGTCCTCAAATCAAAGAGCCCATCAGGAGTTAAACCAGAGAACATGTGAGGCAGTCGTGTTACAGTGATGCATGCACACTTGTTAATGCAAAGATGCAGGTAAGTGTATACGCTATTGTTTTATCTTAACTTACTTCATGATGTGAAACGCCGCGGCAGTTTTACTGTGCCCTCGTGGGATGAGCCAGAGATGTCGGTCGCTCTGGATTGAGCTATAAATGAAGCTGCACTGTCGAGAAGCAGGTCTCACTGCTCTGCAGCCATATTTTTACCACCTAGGTGCAGGTTTTTTGGCAGCTATGCCTGTATGAAATGAAATGGGAGAGAGCCATGAATTTAATTTCAAAGGTCACTGGGACATAAAATGCATGAATCCGATAATCTGATAAAAAATGCTTAAAAAAATCGAGTTACATTCTGTTATTACTTTTACATGACAGCTTAATTTATAGCTCAGTGACAGCTGATAGGATCAATGCTTTTCCCATCAGAGTAGTAATTCAAGGTATGGATATGGTTAGTGAAGAGAAATCATAAATATACTTGCCTATATCCTTACTGCACTGAAACTGTTAAAACTGTGTAATATGTGTCAATGCAACGCTGTGATTGGCTTCCCCAGTTCAGCTGTTAAATGGCTCTTTGGGGCTCGTCAGCCACCATCTTTACTTTAAGAAAATCTCCTATAAATTTCAATTCAGGATTCTTCGAGTGTGTCTCTCTCTTGTAATGTCTCCGGCCGTAGACATTATTATAGTGCTTAATTAGAGCAGCCTAAACATGCTGAGGACACACTGAGAATCTGCCTTCACACTTGTTAAAATATGTGAGTAGGACATTTGTTGTAGTTTGATGCATATATGGTCATTAGTGTAAACCTATGGGTCACATGGAAATACTATTTTTGGAACATACTTGGAAGTTTTCACAGATAAAGACAGAAACAAGGATAATTAGAAAAAGTACATTTTTAAAAATTATTTATTCAACAAAAGTGTATATTGCTTTTTGTGTAAAAGGTAAGCCTTGAAGCTAATATTCCTTGTTTGCTGAATTTTTATGACCACTCTTCCTTAACTTGCCAGATGTTCGGGGGTCTCCCTCTGTGCGCTGCCCATTTTAAATCCCCCACAATGTTTCAATGGGATTCAGCTCCAGGCTTTGACTAGGCCATTCTAAACCCCCTTTCTTTCCTTTCCGAGTTATTCCTTGGTGGATTTGCTAGTGTGCTTTGGATCATTATCCTGTTAAAAGGTCCAATTCCACTTGAGCTCCCAGATAGATGGTCTCACATCATCTTCAGGCACTCTTTGATATGATGCAGAATTCATAGTTGAATCAATGGCTGCAAGTCTCTGAGGCAGCAAAGAAACCTTAAACCATAATATCGCCATGCCTCATGGTTAGTGTGAGATTCTTCTCTTGGAAACTATTTGGTGCATGCAAATGACTTGTTTATTTTATTCATTTATATTATAAAAATATCCATAAAATGTAGGGTTATGTGTCATTTATTTCTCATCTTTTTCTGCGTTGATTATTCATTATTTGATCCTATTGGAAATGGGATCAAATAGTCCAAAGATTTTCAAGCAATAAAGTTTTTCATATAATTGTAAATTCAACATATATGCAACCACTACAAATTGCTATGCAGTCATTGGTCTTTTAACTCATTTCATGTGTAATGTTGCCAAATGTTTTGAGTGGGAAATGGTAAGAACCAGAAGCTGCAAGGTGTGAGATCATATCATATCACTGCTTTATTTACAAATATCTTGGGTTTTTTTTTTAATGCTTTAATATTTATTGTAAGTATTATTATAAATTGCAGTATCATTACCTCTGAGTAGGGGATTTAGGGATTAAGTGGAAATGTTTTAAAAATAATTTTCTCATACCTGTCCCCTCTTCTATTTATCACTGGGACTCTTGAGAGCAACCTGTCAACAACTGAATAGAACATGAGGCTATTTTTAAGTGAAGCCCTATCTATAAATTATGCCACCTGAATTAAATGTTGAAATAAGCTGCAGACTTAATGCAACAGGCCTCTGCATTGATTTTTACACATGCATGTTATGTATGTATCTGATGGGTAATCCCAGGCCAACTTGTTTAGGTTGATACGGCAGATATTTAATTAGCCATGCAAAACCCAAACCTAACTGAATGAATGAATAATCCAGGAGACAGGCAGTTACTCTAGGAGAGCTAGGCAGGGCTCCTTAACCTATCAGCAAAACTGATATCAGCTCCTTTGTGAAAGGAGGAACAGGATGAGCACTGCCATAGCTACAGCCACTGGTATGAATGCCTCTGACCAAACAATCAGAAACAGACTTCATGATGGTGGCCTGAGGGCCCGACATCCTCTAGTGGGCCCTGTGCGCAATACCCGGCACCGTGGAGCCCAACTGGCATTTGCCATTGAATACCAGAACTGGCAGGTCCACCGCTGGCACCCTGCGCTTTTCACAAATGAGAGCAGGTTTATCCTGAGCATAAGTGATGAAAGACATGAAAGTGTCCCCACAGAGAAGCTGTGGTTAACGTTATGCTACCTGTAACATTGGTCAGGATGACCAGTTTGGTGGTGGATCAGTGATGGTCTGGGGAGACATCTCCATGGATGTGCAGACCTCCACAAGCTGGGAAGCAGCACCATTACTGTCATTAGGTATAAGCATGAAATACTTGGACCTATTGTCTAACCCTACACAATGGGTCCTGGGTTCTTCCTGGTGCACAACAATGCCTGGTCTCATGTAGTGATAGTATCCAGGGCGGTTCCTGGAGGATGAAGGAACTGATATCATTGACTGGCCCCCATGCTCACCTGATCTAAATCCAATTGAACACCTCTGTGACATGTTTCGGTCCATCCAACAGCACCAGGTTGCACCTCAGACTGTCCAGGAACTCACTGATGCCGTGGTCCAGATCTGAGAGGAGATCCCCCAGGACATCATTGGCCATCTCATTAGGAGCATGCCCCGACGTTGTCAGGCAAACATACAAGCTACTGAGTATCATTTTGACTTGCTACAATGAAATGGATTAGCCATTTTTTTCACTTTGAATTTTGGGGTGTCTTTGAATTCAGCCGTCAATTAATTCAGATAACTTTCATTTCCATCTCCATCAAACAGTGTGGCATCCTTTCATTCCTAACACACCTTACCCAGTCCATATCAGTATAGATACCCAGCATGATGTAGTCCATGGAGATCTGATGTGTTTTCAAAGTGTTCCTTTAATTTTTTGAGCAGTAGAGAAATAGCCCAGGTTTGTGTCTTTTATTCCTACCAAAGTACTAAAGTTCTAAATATTTTCTATAGTGTTGTATTGTTAGAGCTGTTTCCTCTTTATTTAGTCAAAGAAATAAAACATCAGGAAAGTGCTCACTGCTCTATTAGGCTGTGTGGTAAACTCTGCTTTCCTATAAATCAAACGTTCTTCAAGTCCTCTGCCTGATTATAGCTATTTGTAACAGGGCTGGAAGCTGACAGACATCCATCTCCTTCCTAAATGCTTCTTCAGTGAGATATCCAATGAGGGAAAATGCAGAATTTCTTAGAAATCTCTGTCTTGAACATTGCAGCAGGACAATGACTGGGCTACAGTTTCTATTTGCACTTTAATCTGGATGACATTAAACAAAAAATATGGGTGTTTGCTGCCATTTAAACCATACAGCTGAGTCTGAGACTTCATTTCTGTGATCACGTCTAAAACCCTCTCTGTGCTTGAAATCAGCTTTTCAGTAATGATTAGAACACGGGCATGGCAGCAGAGTTGGGAGGTTATGAGCATGCTAATCCATTCATAAACATTGCCTTCTCACTCAGGCGGTGCAGTAGACAATACGGCTGAGAAGTAATGCAGAGTTGGCTGTGTTGTGTGCTTGATGTTTAGGATACTTGCCAAGATTTTCCCTTAAGCAGGCTAAAGGTGTTTTTCTTTTTTCCAAATCCAAAAGTGCTGATATTAAGAGGTTTTACAGCAAGATGACATTATTATTATTAGTTCTCTTCATGTACCATATGTCCCTCTGTCAATGTGAGACATCTGACAGTTCATTCTTCTATATCCCTGTCTTTCATTCTCTCTCATTTTCCTTCTGGTCGCTGTGTTGCTATCAGCAGCAAGTCAGAAATGTTCCTGTTATTGATGCACACCAGTGCACAGCCTCTGACAGAAGCAGACAGCATGAAAAGAGAAGCTTCTGAAATAAATACATATGTAATGAAGGAAAAGGGGCCGCCAAATGGCTTGCCAATTTGTGTTTGTCAAAGGCTGAAATGGGGTTACACTGACATATAGATCTATAATAGAACCACTTCTTAAGTCATTTGGAGGGGTCTACTCAAGGCGTCACACCTTCCCCAACAGCACAATCTTTTTGGAGGGGTACTAGATTACTGAACTGTCCAATTTTTGTCATTACAGAAAATTGTTTTGTCCAAAGGAGACTTGAAGTCTTTCTGGCTGTCTTCATGGGGACAATCACACACCATTTCTGCAAAGGCAAAAATTGCAACCTGGAGCTGCCAAGCTCTGTATTTCAACAGCAATTTCTGTAATGTAGAAAAGTATAGCAACTGCACTCACACTAAGTTCGTAAATTCACAAGATTTTCAGGTGGATTTCAGTGCAGTGCAGCCACACAAGTCGGCATATATGGGTACCTGCTTATCTCGGTCAGTCTTGGTTGCATTGTGCGCTAAATCCACAAGGAAAACAATGTGTGAACTTGTGCTTTAAATAACCCTGCTTCCACAAAGGTTGGGGACAAAAGTTAAGTAATAAAAAAATGCAATGATTTGCATTTAAGCCCCATATTTAACTGTAAGTAGTGCAAAGATAGCAGATCAAATGTTGAAGCCGTTAAATGTTAGTGTTTTTACTGAAAGCTGATCTGACAGGTGTTCTTTAGCGGGGCAGGTTGAAGTAAAAAGAATAAAATCTGGGAAAATCTGCTAGATACTATTAGATGCAAGTATAGCCACAGAAAAGTACTGAGGCACTCTGTCTTCTGAGAAAATTATCATTTATAAGGCCTCCAAAAAATTACCTGTACAGTGAGAGTACAAAGAATGTACGCCCTCTTTCAATTCTACGGTTTTACATATCAGGGCATAATTTTTAAAAATTATCTGGTCTTTACCAGGTAAAATTAGGTCATGTTCAACAGCAGTTACCATTGTACATTAGGAGTTGCAATGGCCCATTCAAAGTCCAGTACTGTGGTGGTACCTTAAGAGAACGGTGCATAAATGAATGCCCACAAACCTGAATGAACTGAAGCAATGTTGTAAAGAAGAGTGGGCCAAAATTCTTCCACAATGATGTGAGACTGACAAAGTCATACAGAAAACAATTGCTTCAATTGTTGCTGCTAAATGTGGTTCTACAAGCCTCTGAGTCATTGGGGTGTACCTTGTTTTTCAAACACTGCGTCTGCACTTTGGCTTAGTTTTTGTTAAATAAATAGTTTTGTTTTTGTTCATTTGAGGGTTTTTTAAAAATAATTTTAGAACCTGATTTTTATGATGTTCTGATACATAAAACCTTTGAAAACACTGCTTTGAGTACACTTGTATAATTTTGACATACAGTACCAGTCAAAAGTTTGGACACACCTTCTAATTCAGTGGTTTTTCATTATTTAAAAGTGTCTGCATTGTAGATTAATACTAGAATTATACGAACTATAAATAAATACATATGGAATTATTTAGTAAACAAAAAAGTGTTAAACAAACCAGAATATGTTTTATATTTTAGATTCTTCAAAGTTGGTACCTCTTGCTTAGATGACAGCTTTGCACATCTTGGTATTTTCTCAGTCACCTGGAATGGCTTTCAGTTAACCACTGTGCCTTATCAAGAGTTAATTTCTTGAATTCTTTGCTCTCTTAATGTGTTTGAGACCATCAGTTGTGTTGTGAAGAAGTAGAGTTGGTATACAGTGAATAGCCCTATTTGAGTGATCAATATTATGGCGAGAACTACTCAACTAAGTAAAGAAAAATGACAGTCAGTTTGAAAAATTTCAAGGACTTTGAAAGTCTCCTCAAGTGCAGTCGCAAAGACCATCAAACGTTATGATGAAGCTGGCTCTCATCAGGACCGCCCCAGGAAAGGAAGACCAAGGGTTACGTTGCACAGGAACTGCAAGTTAACAGCACCCCAGATAAGAGCCCACCTCAATGCTTCACCAACTTCAAGTAGCACACACATCTCAACATTAGCTGTTCAGAGAAGACTGCGTGAATCTGGACTTTATGGTCGAATTGCTGCAAAAAAGCCACTTCTAAGGAGGAGAATGGCTTGGTCCTAGGAACACAAGGAATGGACATTGGATGGGTGGATGGATGAATCCAAACACCATGTCTTTGTAAGATGCGGAAAAGGTGAGCGGATGGTTCCTGGATGTGTAGTTCCCACCATGAAGTATGGAGGAAGAAGTGTGATTGTATGGGGGTGCTCTGCTGGTGACACTGTTGGCGATTTATTCAAAATACAAGGCACACTTAACCAGCACGGTTACCACAGCATTCTGCAGCAACATGCCATCCCTTTTAGTTTGTGTTTAGTGGGACCATCATTTTTTTCAACAGGACACCTCCACGGTATGTAAGGGCTATTTGTCCAAGAAAGAGGGTGATGGAGGGTTGTGTCAGATGACCCAACTGAGATGGTTATGGATGAGTTGGACCGCAGAGTGAAGGCAAAGCAGCCAATAAGTGCTCAGCACCTCTGGGAACTCCTTCAAGACTGTTGGAAAACCTTTCAGGTGATGACCTCATGAAGCAGTGTAGGAAAAAAGAAATGAAAGCATTAAATGAGAAGGTGTGTCCAAACATTTGACTGGTATTGTATGTGGGGTATTGCCTTTCTATTCATAGCATCTTCTATGGGTTATATACCATGCCACAGGTGTTAGTTGATTACCAGCTAGGGCTGGTATTTAATTCTGACTGATTGTGTTTTTCAGACCCTGATAAAAATGTAGTTGATACCCATTGTTCTGTCTGTTCTACCAACTTGCTCAAAGAATAAACTTCAGTATCAGTACCATTTTCATTTTTTTTCCACTCACTCTTGAATATTTTCTATTAAATATATGCTTAGTTTAAAATCAGTGCCAGAAAGACATTTGAGAAAAGTTGGAAAATGGAAATTAATGCAGTGTTGCCTGGTGCTCAGGCAGCAGAGCATTGAAAACAATTCTGCATTGGAAATCACTGAAAATAACTTTGTCATTAACACAATTTACAGGCTGTATCCACAAATAAAATTTTAAACTCTACTATATAAGGAAAAAAGAAAACATTTATACACGAAGAAACATCACCTTCTTTTGGTCCGGAACTCACTGATGAAATTGGAAAAAGAGTCCAGTCCAGTGGTCGGACCAATCAAAATGAGAACTTCTAGCTCGTCCAGCCAAAGCAGTAATGAGCTCATCAAGCACTAACGAGCTTATGCCATGGCGAACTGTCATCCATCTTTCACAAGAATCGCTTCTCCTCTTAAAGTATTGATTAGAATTCAATCAAAGTTGCACACAGTGATCACAGTTCAAAAGCCAGCAGATATGAAGGTATTGCGAGTGCATTAGTGCATACACTATAGGTAACTTCCATATTTGTAAAGGCACCATTAATCCTGAATGATATATACAGGTTGTGGGGAAACATATGCATATCTTCCATTTAGGAAACCCCTTGCTTATTTCAGCCATAAAGTGCCAAAATACAATATATAGGCATAAGTATTCACTCACCCATCCAAATCATTGAATTCAGGTGTTCCAGTCGCATCCATGGCCACAGGTGTGTAAAACCAAGTACCTAGGCATGCAGTCTGCTTCTACAAACATTTGTGAAAGAGCTCAGCAAATTCCAGCATGGTACTGTGATAGAAAACTCCCTGTGCAACAAATCCACTTGTGAAATTTCCCTGCTACTAAATAGGAGTTTTTTTGGAGTGGCACAAATAATTTGCATGGCATCTTATTGTGACAACTAATTGTTTTGTAAATGCAGTGATTCCTCACTTACGGGTTACGTTCCAAAGACCCCCGCGATAGGTGAAAATCCGGGATGTAGCGGCGTTATATTTATTTTATTTTATTATTTATTTATATTTTAAGGCTTTATTAACCCATCCCACACTCCTATAAACCTTTCCCACTCGTACTACAACTTGAATGATGAAGATGATGAATTAGCTGTGCAGTACTGATGGTGATGAAGGTGATGACGATGAGATGAATGTACAGTACTGCACAGCCAAGAAGAGCATTATAGCTCTTCTGAAGGGACCACTTCATCAAGCGGTGCAATATCTTCACCCTCAGCTGTAACTTCTATTTCCACTAAAGGCGTAGGCGTGACTGATCTGAGTGATGAACATAGTTATGGAGAGTTATACAGTATAAATACCTATATACCGCAAAATCCAGTGATATAGCAAAAACTCTGCAATACAGAATTTTATATATATAAAAGCAATACAGTGAGGCCGCAAAAAAGTGAACCGCGATATAGCGAGGGACGACTGTAGTTGTACAAAAAATGCCTGAGGCATTGCCTGTACTTTAATGTAAATAGTTGTATATAACTTTGTTTGTTAAATTTGTACATAAGTTTTTAAAATTTTCAACTTACATGTGTATTTTAAGTTTTTTTAATATTTCGTTAAACATATTTGTGGTTTTCACATTAAAAAAAAAAAATCTATTTTTTTCTACTCAGATTTTATGTTTTTGTGTGTGTTTTTAGTTCCAATGTGTTAATATAGTATGTTAAAATGAATAAATAAATACAATCACATGTGAGGTTGTGCTGAAAACAGTGATACCAAACAAGGCAAGGCAAACAATTTTTAAGGTGAAATATAAAGGTGAAATCAAAAATAGTCAAAAATGGCCAGTTATACCTTAGACCCCAGAAGGTTATATGTGTTATATGTGCCTGGTTTCATGTTGGTTGCTCCTCTAACTATAAATGCAGTCTGCACAGGCAAAACCTAAATCTGAGACTGAGTGTAGACACTCAGGGCTATTTATTGTTTGAATGATCAATGTAACAGGACACACCTGGGCAACAAAACACACTTATGTTCACACATATTTTTTGCTAGCGAGAAAAATAGGTGGGTTCAGATATCTTCTGAACTCTGTGTCAGATCCAGATGTAAATACCTGGAAATAAAATCTGAGATGTTAACATTTTGTCTCAAATTCCTCTTTTTAACCCAAATATTTTCAGTCTTCAGCAAAAATAATGGGATTGGATAGTTTCAAGTGGATAGTGTAAATTTTTTAATGTTTATCCTTCTGCAAATATTTCTGTAAGCTGTCAGAAAAAGGAGATGAGAGAAAAGAGGAGAAATCTTGCTGCAGAGGTCTTTCAGTGACAGAGCAAAATAAACTAGAAAAAAAATCATTTCCTGCCAAAAATCCAATGTGAATGCTGAAAGCTTTGACCTGCAATGCATAGAAATGCTTAAAATAGCTAAAACTTAATTTGCTGAACCAGCGTAACAGCTGAAAGACAAAACACTTTGAAAAGTAAAACAGCTCAAGTTCTCAAGAAAGTAGCTAAATTGGACTTCCTGAAATTGCTGTTTAAAAGATTGGGAAACAGCAAGAGTTGAAGCTGAAGCGCATCAAAATGAAGCACTGAAATAAATGCAGTACAACGGAAACAGATCAGAAACAAGCTCAGTTTGAATACACAAATTAACAACTCAGTGTTGTTTAACACCTCTTTGCCCCAGACACACACATACACACAGGAGTGATACTGGCTGAGAGTGTGTGTCTGTGTTTCTGTGCCATATTTAAATAATCAGACTGCTGAATGGTTATGCAGCTAAATGCTGAATTTGAATCCACCAATCAGAAACGAGCTGCTTCAAGCTGTTTATTTTTTTCCCTCCAAAATGAGTGACACATGGAAGAAACTCCTGCTGACCTACCCATGAACATCAGGTTGCCACACAAAAACTGTAGGTCCCAGTGACAAACTTTTCACATTACGAGCACACGGAGATGTTACTGAAGTGTTTTTTTTTTTTAAATCGCTGTCACTAAAATTGACAGAGAAATTGCAGTTTAAAAAGTGCCTTCATTTTTGGTTTTTGCTTCAAAGAAAAAGAAAAGTTAACATTGGTGTGAATGGTAGATGTGGGTGGCACTCCTGACACTCTGAGGCTCCTAGTTTAAATTCTGTAAATTTCTGGGTTTTGGAAAGGTCATTTTCTTAAAGAGCTCAACCATAGCTACAGTTTGAAGTATAAAATGCTTTGGTAGACCAAAAGTTGTGGTAGTAAAAAGAGCTGAAAGAAAAAAAAAATAGAAAAATAAAAACAGCTCAATTTCTTCAGTGGGTGATGACGTCATCACTCTAAAAACCTTCCATAGAAATGCACTGAAATTTCCAAAAATTTCAAAAATCTTAAACTGTCACTGTTTGAAAACTGTAAAATATATCAACCAACTGAGTAATACCAGAATAGTTCAAGATCCTGGGATCCGTTTAAAGTTTGAATTTTTTCTCTAGCTTAAATTATGCTGAACTACCTAACTCTCAAAATAGGTTCGCTTTGAAGAGGATTTCAGACTTTCTCCATTAATTTCAAATGGCAAAAATAAAATTCATTAAAAGCTAAATATTTTTTAAAAATTATAAAAATTACAAAAAAGAAAAGCAGTGGAATTCAAAAAAAAGCTGAACATTTTGATATCATTTTGATATTCTGTAACACAAAGCATGTGGAAGGAGTTATTTAGCACAGAACCTGCTGTCCGTGACAGAACGTATTTCAAATGTCCCGCATTCGCGGACTTGCAGCAACAATTACTATAATAACCGTATGTTGGGTGTGAAGTGCAATTTCTTGGCTTTCAGAAATCGAATTTTTCAGATAGGACAAAAGGTCAAATAATTACGGTAATTCAAAGTATTCTTGATCAGACGTCTCAGCGGTGATACGCTCGGTGTTAACAAGCTGTTCATGGCAGGTAACAGGTGTATCTGTGACGATCGCCCGGTGTTTAAGAGTTAAAGACCAAAAAAAGCAGAGAAGGATAACAATTAATGAGTAAATGTAATGATTCATATTTGCACACACTGGCTGCAATGGTGATTTGAGAGTTCCCACTGATGCACGTGATTGTTTCTGTGGAATCGGTCAGATAAATCAACAACATGAAAAGTGAAACTTTGTTTCCCTGTGGTAAACATCCATAATACGTACTGCCCAGCACTGGTTTACATATAGAAATGGATGATTAACCCTACTGTAATTAATTAGTGGGTAAAGTGTCTTTCTGTTATTATTATTATGGCTGTTCCTTTTTTATATTTCTTTATTTTAAAGGGGATGGTAACACCAGGCTTCTATGGTATGTTTGCTGAACAGAAGCTTTATATTAAAGGTTGTGGCTTGTACCTATTAAATAAAAATAAAAAAGGGCTCCCTATTAGGCTCAGCTGGGAATGCTCAGCTGGGGTAACTTACAATAATAATAGCTGTAATTGATCAGTACTTCATAGCTATCTATCAAACTGTTACCTGGAGGATCTCAGATAACCTATAAATCAGTTTTCTTAATCGCTTTGGGCTGGAGCGTAGAGGGAGGGGTTGCTCTCATGTTCATATCTGTGGCTGATTTAGAATCACCAGTCAATGTAATAAGCACATCTTTTTAAACTGTGAGAGAACACAAACTCTACAGAAAGGCTCCAACTGAGCAGGAAATTTGAGCCAAGAACCTTCTTGCAGTAAGGCAACAGTGCTCACCACTACACCGCCTCAGTCTCATTCTAAATACTGCATTTTCCTGTTTATCACTACAGGGACACGTATACTAAGACTTTCTCATAAAACACTGCATCCTAGTGATGACATTTTAAATACAATTTAGCAAATTCTAATTGTTCTTCTTAAGTGAATTTAAACACTACTTATAAAGGCAAATTTACACCATGGAGCCCTGCTCTAAAAAATCTGTCATAGGTTTAACTCTGTGAAGCTGTATTTAAGAAATAACTGTTTAAAATTAAAGTTTTTAGAGCACTTGGTTGGTTGCTGCTAAGAGACTTAACATCAGTTTATGTTAGATAACTTGTGACAGAACCGATAACTCGGGAAACAAAACCTAAAGAGCAGCCTAAGGGGGTTACTTTGTTTTTAAAAAAAAGCAAGGATATGCTGTCCACTTTCACTTTCACTTCTCTTTGTCTTAAGCAGTAAGTGGTTCTTCATTGCTGGCTAGTTGCACTGAAACAGGAAAATCCACCTGTTAGCCGTAATGTTCGGGTTTGTAGAGCACTTTATAAATGAGGGCTGTGTGGAGGAGAGGCTGTTTGAGTCAGGTGCACTGGTATACTAGTTGAATGTGCTCGGGAATGAGATTTTATTGCATCTGATCCCATCTTGCGGACATCTGCTCTGCCAGCTGATTGCACCTCTTGGAACGCCCGACCCAACGAGGAAAAATCAAACAATGTCTGACTGCAGCTTGTCGGTCTGGTGAACCACCGGTGCACCTGACTCAAACAGCCTCTCCTTTACACAGTCCTCATTTATAAAGAGCGTTAAAAACCTGGACATTACGGCTAACAGGTGGATTTTCCAGTTTCAGTGCAACTAGCCAGCAATGAAGAACCACTTACTGCTTAAGACAGAGAGAGTAAAAGTGGAAAGTAAATCCTTGTTTTTAGCATAAAACTCATTGCTGCAGCCAGAGGCAGTACAGAAGTGACCCACTTAGGCTGCTTTTTAGTTTTTTAGTTTTAGTTTTGTTTCCTTGTTTTCCACTGAGTTATTGGTTCTGTCACTAGTTAGCTAACATAAACTAATATAAGTCTCTTAGCAGCAACCAACCAACTTAGTGACATCATGTTCTGTACTGGCACAAGATGATGCTACTACACATGCTCTAAATATGTCATTTAAAACATTTTCACAGACAGAGTTAAATCTATGACAGTTTTTTACAACAGGGCTCCATGATGTAAATTAGCCTTTATACATGTAGTGTTTTATGTCCACTTATATTTTTACTGAAACAAGCACCTTTTCCCAAGTCTAACTTGGTGTCCTTGGTGCATAAACCTAGCAGACAAAAATGAAAGTAACACCAAATGAAAACAAAAGAAAAAGCTTCTACAGAGGTCTCAGACTGCTGCCTCCTGATTGTGATTTATTAGGACACCTTGTGTGCATCCCAAAGACACCAGCAGCTTTGACAAAATACACTTTATTGGCAAAAGTATTCACTCACCCATCCAAATTATTGAATTCAGGCATTCCAATCACTTCTGTGGCCTCAGGTGTATAAACCAAGCACCTAGGCATGCAGACTGCTTCTATGTACAAACATTTGTGAAGAATGGGTTGCTCTGAGGAGCTCAGTGATTTCCAGCGTGGTACCGTGATAGGATGCCGCCTGAAATTTCCTCACTACTAAATATTCCACAATCAACTGTTGTGGTATCACCAATCAACTGTGGTATTATAACAAAGTGGAAGAGACTGGGAACAACAGCAACTCAACCACAAAGTTGTAGGCCAAGTGAAATCACAGAGTGGGGTCAGTGGAGGCGCTTAATGCACAGAGGTCACCAACTTTCTGCAGAGTAAATTGCTACAGACCTTCAAACTTCATGTGGCCTTCAGATTAGCTCAAGAACAGTGCGTAGAGAGCTTCATGGAATGGCTTTCCATGGCTGAGCAGCTGCATCCAAGTCTTACATCACCAAGCGCAATGCAAAGCGTTGGATGCAGTGGTGTAAAGCACGCCGCCACTGGACTCTAGAGCTTGTGTTCTCTGAAGTGACAAATCACAATCCTCCATCTGGCAATCCGATGGATGAGTCTGGGTTTGGCAGTTGCCCAGAGAATGGTACTTGTCTGACTGCATTGTGCCAAGTGTAAAGTTTGGTGGTGGTGGGGGTTATGGTGTGGGGGTGTTTTTCAGGAGTTGCGCTTAGCCCCTCAGTTTAGGGACGGCCCCTTCCTGTTCAAACATGACTGCGCATCAGTGCACAAAGTAGGACCATAAAGACATGGATGAGCAGGTTTGGTGTGGAAAAACTTGACTGACCTGCAGAGAGTCCTGACCTCAACCTGATAGAACACCTTCACCACTAAGCCACCCAGGCGCCCGCCTTTTGCTAGTCAACTATGCTAACATGACATGATATGCCAGTATATTAATTTCAGTCCATTTCTATTGAACAAAAAGACAATGTTATTTGTTTTCTAATACTTTCCAGTTCATTTATATTAATATGGCCACTGTCGCTTTATTTATTTATTTATTTTTTAACTCAGTCGTCTTTGACAGGAAGATCATTGACGAGCTGGAAAGTAATAACTGAAGGCCACCCATCAAGAATACAACAGCAGAAAAATAAATATCTGTTCTGCCTTTAAGGACACTGGACTGTGAATGTCAATCATGTCCTTGACTGTACCTGCATCTTGGTCACCCAAATTTGCATTGTTTTGTTTTTTTTGTGGATTTCAAACTCAGTTGTTCTGTTGGCATGAATGCAAATGGAAAATGGTGAGAAAAACACAATTTAATTGTCTGAGGCTTTGATGGTATTTTTCAGAATGCTTGCTGTGTAGCATTTCCCCAGAGAAGTGTGCCTCTCTGTTTAGCAACAGTTAGCCTGGACTTAAATGGCTCACAGATAAAGTGTAGAAGTTTTGTCTTAGGCGAGCAGAAGGAGCAGAGGTCATCTACAAGTGTGTTTGGTGCTCTGTGAGGTGACAGAAAGATCCAGAGCTCTGAAAGTATTTTTGGACTCATAGTTTTTTTGCCACAACAAAGACCATCACATCTCTGACATGTGAGTGAAAAGATCTTTAACTGCATGTGTGAACGCTACAATCATTTTTGCATGGGGGGGAAATAGTTGAGTGATTGTTCCACTCATTTTGTCACATTATTGATTGCTTGTTGTTCTAAGTGCTTTATATATAAACATAGTAATTACAGCAAAAAATGGAAACGGTCACAATGAGCCCTGAAACTGAAGATTTTACATCAGCTTTCAATTTTTCATTCTGCAGCGGTGCCCCGAGACAGCGGGTAAAATTACCAGCACTGCCGGAGGAAACAGGAAATAAATATGAAGTCTGCCTAATTTACCTTGAAAACAAAATAACTACTGTGTTATTGAAAATGAAAAATAATATTGCTTTTATTATTCAAGATTAAGAATCGCTTAATTTTCATTACACAATAAGAGGTTGCACAATGAAAACACAGATTTAGTTTCCCCCAATTTAACAGGAGCTCAGCATGGGAATTTTGCCTTTTTATGTTTTCTATGCAACCGACTCCCAGGGACCTAAAACTGTTCTCCTGCTCCACATTGTTCAACGAATAATTTTAGACAATAGTGTCATTCACATTTCTCCAGTTCTTGTTTCATGTCTATTCTCAGCCCTTCTTTCTTACAGTATAGTCACACAGTTATAAATAAGTTGCTTGTAATACTTGTGATCTAACATCTGGAAACCTTTGCAGTGGTCTGTAAGAGTAGTTTTTATCCTCCTGCCCATCCGATGTAAAGTGGGAGGATATTGTAGTCATACTGTCCATCCATGACATGTGTGTTTTTAACTCTTTTAAGATATGCAACACAGTATTCATATTCCTGGAAGTTGCGTACTGTCTGTACTCTTTGTCTGTAGTTATCTGAAGTGGAGCCTAAACACGGAGGAGTTGCTGATACTATGATAATATATGCTAATGACATGCAGCTTCTTTCTCATGCCTGATTGGCTTAGCCTAATCATGTAATCATATTGTGCTGTGTGATTGGCTATACCTACTTGACCGTTATTGACCGAAATGGAGAAACTGGGGATTCCCCATATCTAACAGCTGACCTCAGTCACTGAAAAGATTTCTAGGTAAAGAGCCAGTTTATAGTAACATCAGTTCTAGGCTGCAGCCTTATTGATTAGCCTGTGATGCCAACTTCTGATTGGCTGAGCATCGTCTATCATGTTGGTCATGGATGACTCATGGCCATAGATCATACAGGCTATGACTCATCATTGAGCAATATTAAAGCCATACCTACTGCTCAGCAGTGTTGCTCAAATGTAAACAACATGGGTGCCTTATGATTATAGTGATGTTATACATAATGCATTGATATCAGCGGATTATGTCAAATGGGTGCATCATGTAGTAATATTCCTGTAAACACGAGTATAATATGATGTGAATATTTTGTAAGTACACATTATGTTTTGCTTATTATTATAGATTAAATAAATAGACATTTTATAGTATACACCCTTGTACAAGAGTGTGGTATGTACTTTCTCTAATTTGTTTACCAAGGAAAATTTGTGTCTGTTCCAGGACATGGTTACCAAAAGGTATTTGTAGAAATGTTAAAGATAATCACTGAATATCCATCTCTTACAGCATGCTTAAAATTGCTTTAATTTGGTTTGTAAAGAGTATTGTAAACATATGAATATGTATTATATCGTCACTAACCCAGGGGTGACTGAGGGGTGTCCAAATAAGGGCAAAATAGTTTTGTGGAAGGTAAAATGAAGGGTTTTCTGTTATGAAATGAGGCTGTAATTTTATCCAGACTTCTGAATTTATTTTGGATTTTTATTAATGGCGAGAGTATGTCTTGTTATATACATGTTTGGACAGCAGTGCCTTTTAAAACTGTTTTTCATAAACAAAATAGAGAAGTAAACTGAATCAATTACACACTCTGCTGAGCCATTCTTATACGAGCTGAAACTTGGCATACACCTTGGAAAGTCTGCAAAAACAAAACTAAATGACTTATTAAAGTCATATACACAGAAACAGGATAAACAAAAGTAGATGGTGACAGATGACGTCAGCAACCATTTCAAAGGCAACAAGATTACATGTTCATTTCACACAGTCAATAATTTTCACAGTCACCATTTTCTATAGTGTGATTGTAATATAGAAAAGGAGGAAAAGCAATATTTATTTGTTAGATACTGGAAACGGCTAACAGCTCATGTTTGTAGTATATGAATTGTTTCATGTTCCAAATTAAATCACACCACTGTTTTCTTAGCCCTCCCCAATTCAAGCATGTGATCCTAGATACGGTGGCTGCTGTAGGACAAACATGTTTTAGTCAGCCAAGATAGAGCAAAAACATTACATTTAGACTGTGCTCCATGATAGCTGTGACTGGTTGGCATGTTTCTACTAGTGTTTGATTAATAACAAATTTTTAAAAATTACCCCTGAATCACCTCAAACTCTGGCCACTGTTCGTCTGTAATTTTAATATATTTTAACATAGTTTTTGAAATATTTCATTCTGTGATGAGCCCATTGCAATGGAATCTCATACCCTGGTGGTTATCAAGCAGTATGAATGCACGCAGCAAAGGCTTAGTTCCCCCATTTTTTTTTTTTTTTTACACATGCTGTAAAATGCATAACTTGTGAATGCATTGTAGACTAGAGATGAACAAACAGAAGGATGTTTTACGGAAAACAATTTGCTTAAAAGAGCCCTTTAAAAAATAATGGATGATGGGGATGCACAGATACAGTATATCGGCTGAACATTGATATTTGCCTTGCTGACTGATATCAGTCTACTTGCCAGTGAGATGGCATTTACCAGTGGTGTTTGAACTTCTGTGACACAACAGACAGTGCAACAATTTACTAAAAGACTTAAAAAAAAAAAAAAAGGAAGTTGCATTTTTTTATAAAGATTTTTTCCTTGCTCAAACAGGGAACTATATAACAACAAAAACAACATAAAGAAAAAAATTATAAGTACAGTTTATTTTCTAATTTGTTGGACAAAGACAGTTGAAGTTTTGCTTCTGTTTTCAGTCGCAGTGGATTTTTACAAAGATTGTGCATCAACTGTTCAGAAATAACAGGCACTTTAAGCAGCTCAAAATTAATTGGACAAGTGAGTGACAAGCAGTTTCGTGGCCAGGTGAGGTCTGTTCCCTTGTTGACAAATGATGCAGTCATAGTATCTGAAGTTGACTCAATGTGTTGAATTTGTATTTCTCTGTTATTTTAAATATGAAGCCCAAGGAGACGCCAGTACAAGTGAAGGATGCCATCATTAGGCTGAAATGATAAACCAATGAGAGGGAGCATGAATGAATGAATGCAGTGACCAGCTCAGCAACATCGAAAGGCCTGAAAGACCACAGATGACAACAAAAGTCCAAAGTCAAGGAAGTAGGCACATCATTGTTCAAGCAAGAGATTCCTTCATGAATGTAAATACACTGTTTAAACCACTGGTTTCAGGCGAGAGCCTGAAAGAGCCTTCACACTTCTGAAATCTGTCAAACATGGTGGAGGCAATGTTATGGCACGGGCATTTGGAGCTGCCAGTAGAACCAGGTCACTAGTGTTTATTGATGAAGTGACTGCTGATAGAAGTAGCAGGATGAATTCTGAAGTCTACAAAGCTGTACTTTCTGCTCAGAATCTGCCAAATGCTGCAAAACAGAGCTTCACAGTGCAACAGGATGATGGTCCAAAGCATTCTGCAAATGCAACCCAAGAGTTTCTCAGACCAAATAAATGGGATATTCTTCAATGGCAAAGTTGGCCACCCGATGTGAACAAAGTAGAGCATGCTTTTCAGTTATTAAATACAAAACTGAATGCAAACAAACAGCAACTGAAGGTGGTTGCATTAAAGGCCTGGCAGAGCATCTGAAGGGAGGAAGCATTTGGTGATGTTCACGGGTTTTAGCCTTCAGACAGACACTGACTGCAAATGATTTTCATCAGTGTGTTAAAAATCCTTTTTTTTTTTTTATTGTTAGTTTGTCCATTTAATTTTGATCACATATTGAATGTTTGACTTGAAATCCACTGCAGTTGTGCACAGAGGTAAAGTTGTGTCTTTATCCAACATTTTACAGACCTAACTATATATACTGCTGTCATCAATGGTCACTGAACAAATTATTATTTGGGTCATTCCATGAAAAATCAGTAAGTGTTCCCGGAGGAATGAGTCTATAACAAAATGTGGGAATCTGTCATGTGCTATAACTTGTTTTGACCAGCACCCTAAACCACGTGGTAACATTACGCTTAAAAGTTTACAAAGTTTAATCAAAATGCACTTTTTGACATTTTCTCCAGAAAAAGGATAAATCATCGATCCTCTCAGTGCTTGCTTCTGCTGCTCTGCAGATATTCGATTGGTGCCGGTTTGCTATCGAAACTATGAAATATCCCAGTGATGCTGATGCTCAAACTTGGTTTTAGAAAAAAATCCCACTGAACAAAATCAGGTTTTGGTTTTAGACCGACGCTTGGAGTGGGTGCAAAACTTTTTAATTCAGCCAGGAAAATTTCATGTGCATAGTTGTTGTACTTAAGAAGTTATGAGGGCTTAAAAATAATCAGAAAGTAAGGCTAATTCAAAAACTAATCCACCTCTACAAATTCAAGCAAAGAGTGAAGGTAAAAATTTTCATTAAAATATACTAAAGTTATTGTACAAAGAAGTCAGCTGATGCTGAGGGGGTCGGGCTTATTTATTTTTTAATCGATGGTCTTCTCACTTACCTTTGGTACTCTCTATGCATGCAGATAGATTTTAATAGTCAAACATTAAAAAAAATAAGATTTAAACATTTATCCCAAGCTTGGAAAATTTCTTTGTTAAAGCAGCTAAACACAAGAAACTTATAGCAAACAGCTTAAATAAGTAGAATGGTAAGTAGCTCAATCAAATATGCATCTAAAGTTTAAACTAAATAAAATAAAATTTGAATTATTTTACTTTACTAAGATGATTCTGGTGATCGTTCTGTCTGAACAGCCGGTCAGCAACACAACAGAATTCTTGTTTATTTCCAATAGAGACCTTTGAGTACACGTCAACATTCCCATCTGATGTAAGCCGCCTCTTGGAAATGCCTCTCACAGATGTGGTATAAATGCAGTGAGAGTGGAGCTCTACCATCACTAATTCATGAGCCACAAACGCAACTGAGACATCAGGAAGTAGCTGCTGTTGTATCCACGAACAATCCACGCTCCTCCACTTATCTGCTTCCAGCTGCTGCACATCCCCAGTATTCAGACTGTGATTTGTTTTGTTTTTTTTTTTCAGTGCAAATAAACTCCGAGTGTGAATACAGTGATCAGCAGCTCGTAGATAATCAGTCAATCAGAGATACATTATGCAGTTTTACACTGCGGCACAGTCGGTCTGTGCGTTGTTTACTAACAGCCTGCACTTTGCTTCAGTGGAGAGAAATCAGATCCCCGTGGACCGCATGAAAGAAAAATCACGTACATGCCAAGTTCATATTATGGGCTGTGCACGGATAGGCCTACCTTACATGATTTTTTATTTCTCTTCTACTGGCTGGAAGGCAAGAAAAATAGAAAAGCCCCGGCAGCATTTCCTGCTGACGGTATTACTGCTCCTCCTGCTCCCTCCTCTCTCTCTCTTTCTGATTATCTCTCTCCTCCACTGACATCAGAGTAGCTTCACCAGAAAGCCACTGACTGGATCTCACACCAGAACCCACATAAGTCGACGTGCCCCCATCACACACACACATGCAGCTGCACATGCTCTCTCTGTGATGTGTACACATGCTTCTGCCCCTCTACCCCTT
Source organism: Archocentrus centrarchus (assembly GCF_007364275.1). Lineage (NCBI taxonomy): Eukaryota > Metazoa > Chordata > Actinopteri > Cichliformes > Cichlidae > Archocentrus > Archocentrus centrarchus. Next base: position 31,438,545 of record NC_044348.1, read on the forward strand.
CCCTCCCCACCGCTCTCTTGCTATCCGTCTTGTACAGGAGCACACGGGGTGCAGTATAGGGGATATTACACGAGATCTGGGACCAGACAGTTTCCATCCGTTCTCTCAGCTGCTGATGTAGTTTGAATCCCTGTGTGTCTTTCTCCTCATTTGTCTCACTCCTCCTCATCTATTTCTCTTTACAGCAAGCACGTGCTTTGAGTGAGCAACCTTCGAACTCTGCTGCAACAATGGCAGCAGAGTTCTATATCTGACAGGGGAGCAGGGTCTAATCTGCAGAGCTGCGCACCGCTATAGCGCACACAGAGACACACATTAATCCTCACTGATGCACTCAGAGAGACAGAGAGGGAGGGAGGCAGAATTCAGTTTTGAAGTAGCTCATAGAAAGACAGCAGGCAGATCTGTTTGTGCCTTTTGTTTCCTTTCTCCTCCTGCCTTGTTATGCAGCTCCTTGGATATCAAAATTAATAAGAAAACATGACTTGCATTATTGCGGTCAGTCACAGAAAAAACTAAATAAGTTTGTTGACGATGAGTAGAGGCACAGCCCAGCATCGGTGTGTACAACAAACAGCAATATGTCACAAGTTCCATTTAAATTTAGACGTGCCAGGCTAAAATGATTGGCTCTTTAATTAATTGCATTATCATCAGCAAACACAGTGATTTTCTCCCAGCCATGAAAGCTCCTGAGAGAAGACAGATATAATGTGGCAGCGGCTACTATCCTCTCAGCCACTGCAGGTGGAAATCAACAGGCACATCCCTGCCACATAGTCACAGTGCCCCCTACTGGCTGACACAGCACCAACACCCTGAGACAGAGCATTACCCTTGGTACTTCAACCAGTAGCAAAAAGCCAAGGGGAGGGCATTTGTGCACAGAGCCATGGGACACTCAGAGAATGGCATCCCTTCAGAATATGAAAAGGATTTTCTGCCAAGTGTTTGGCAGTCCATGCAGTGCTCATGCATACTCAATTTCAGGGTTGCATTTGATAGAAAACAGCTTTACATGATAGTGGGATGTGAATGTGTACCATTGAGATGGAAAATATTCAGCCTCCCATGTAAAGCATTTGTAGGCTGCCAGAAGGAGGTTTAGAAATAGAGTCAGAGTGTATCCACATCTGCGCCACAAAGGTTCAGAGGTTCAGGGACTGATATGGATACAGGCATTGTGCAAGTGGTTTTAGACCTACTCTGCATATATAAATGCGTTACCACCAGTCTTTTCATAGCCATAATCATCAAACATCTCTTGACAAGTTCCAGATTATTGCACTGTAAGGACAAAATCCACCCTTAAACGGGATCTAAATGACTGAAAATGTCTGAGCAACAGAGAGAGAGAGAGGTGGAGACAAACGCTGAAGCTGATCCATACACACTGAATAATGGAACAACTGTTAGCACACTGCACTGCATGGCATGTTTGCAGCTGTGGTGAGACTTTAATGGGATATCGTGAGATTTTGTGACTCACAGCTGGAAGCTACTGTGATACAAAACTCAGTCGGATTGAATATCTCAAGCAAAAACAAAAAAAAAAAAAAAAAAAAATGGTGAGGTAACAGGTCTGGTAGGAAATTTAGCATCAATTACAGAGCATAAGCTCAGCAGTTAAATGAATGCCATGCTCTGGAGACTTACTTTAGTGCATCATGACTTCACTGTCTAAAAGCGTAGCGGGATGTTAAGTCTGATTTAAGGAGATTTTCTCCTTTAACCTCTCCTTCTCCAGCTCTGTTTCTAATACAGCAACTGTCTGCATTAATACTGCTTGAAACAGGCATGCCAAACGTGGACTTGTTGTGCTAAAGTGATGCAGTTTGTTTGGAAACAGCAGCAGCAGAATGGGCATATGGTTGAACTGGGCACAGCATATGTCCCCAGCATTCATGCTCAAGTCTATCTCTGCAAACATGACAGACCCAGGCCAACATCCCGGGGCAAAGAGTCTGCTCCTTCCTTCAAACAGCTCCCAAGTGCTAAGAGTGAGCATTGCAGCATTTCGAGGGAGAATACTTTACAGTAGAAATTATGGAAACATAGAGCTTATGTTTTGGTAAGAATCTGTTTTTACCCTTTTTTTACTCTTTTAAATGGTGTGACTGCAGAGAAATTCAATTCTGTGCAGCATCTCCTCTGATCTTGATATATGGAATCGGCAATCAGGAGAACTTTAATAATCCCCACAGGGAAATTGTTTTGCAATAGTTTCTCCACTTTAGAATGAAAAAACTTTATAAAATAAAAAGAAAACTGAGATCCGCAGAAAGAGGATTTCTGTAACTAGATGGCCACAGCAATGAAGTACTTCCTTTGATTTTCAGTTAAGCATTTAGTCATTATTAGTCTCTGACTGGATGTTTCCTGATTAACAAGAACATTGTGAACATTGTGAATAAGGTAGAAGATGTTGATGGAGAGGAGTTCTGACCACATCTTCATCTCCTCTGGTGTATGTAGATTGGCTGAGGCAGCCTCCTTTGTTGACTGCTGGGGCAAAACCCTAATGTACAAAATGGCACTGGCCACTCCAGACTCACAAAACATCTGGAGCCAGAGGAGCCTACAGTGGAAAAAGAGCTCACTCTGGCCCATCATTTAGAGCAATGCAGAGTTTCCCGTCCTATTTTCTCTCCAGGTGCTTGCAATTATGTATCTGCCCTGTATCTTCTACGTCAGCTTCACCATTTGATCTGCAGATGATTCAATTCTCACCTGTCCACCACACTCTTAGACCCATCTTCCTGAACATCCATCAGCTGCAGGACTGGAGGTCATGATGTTGCTGGGTGGCTACTGATCAATGTGGTGAATGTAAAACTGTTAAAGAAATGGTTCTGCTCGTTGGCGCTGTCAATATTCTCTCCTGTTGTTTGACTTTTGGGCTTAGTGATAAATACACTGCTAAAAAAAAATTAAAGGAACGCTTTGAAAACACATCAGATCTCAATGGGAAGAAAATCATGCTGGATAGCTATACTGATGGACTGAGTAATGTGTTAGGAATGAAAAGATAACACATCGTTTGATGGAAATTAAAATTATCAACCAACTGAGGGCTGAATTCAAAGACACCGCAAAAATCAAAGTGAAAAACTGATGCGGCAGGTTAGTTCATTTTGTCAAAATGTCATTGCGGCAACTCAGAATGGTACTCAGTAGTTTGTATGCCCCCCACGTGCTTGTATGCATGCCTGACAATGTTGGGGCATTCTCCTAATGAGACGAAAGAGGAGATCCCAGGGGATCTCCTCCCAGATCCGTGCCCAGAGCATCACTGAGCTCCTGGACAGTCTGAGGTGCAACCTGGTGGCCTCAAATGGACCAAAACATAATGTCAGAGATGTTCTATAGGATTTAGGTCAGGGGATTGTGGGGGCCACTCAGTGGTACAAGTTCCTTCATCCTCCAGGAACTGCCAGCATACTCTCGCCACATGAAGCCGGGCATTGTCATAGAGCAGGAGGAACCCAGGACCCACTGCACCAGCATACAGTTTGACAATGGGTCCAAGGCTTTCATCCTGATACCTAATGGCAGCCAGGGTGCCGTTGTCTAGTCTGTAGTGGTGGTGGACCTGCCAATTCTGGTATTCTATGGCAAATGCCACTTGGGCTCTATGGAGCCGGGCAGTGAGCACAGGCCCCCCCAGAGGACGTTGAGCCCTCAGGCCACCCTCATAAAGTCTGTTTCTGATTGTTTGGCCAGAGACATTAACACCAGTGGCTGCTGGAGGTCATTTTTTTTAGCTCTGGCCGTGCTCATTGTGTTCCTCCTTGCGCAAAGGTGCAGATAACACTCCTGCCGATGGGTTAAGGACCTTCTACAGCTCTGTCCAGCTGTCCTAGAGTAACTGCCTGTCTCCTGAAATCTCCTCCATGCTCTTGAGACTGTTGTGGGAGACACAGTAAATCTTCTGGGAATGGCATGTATTGATGTGCCATCTTGGAAGAGTTGGACTACCCGTGCAACCTCTGCCCAGGGTCCAGGTATCGCCTCATGCTACCAGTAGTGACACTGACCTTGGCCAAATGCAAAACTAGTGAAAAAACAGAACAAGTTTTTTTTTTTTTTTTTGAGCAGTGTATATGCTGTACTGTTGGCTTGAAGGACAGGCTGAACTGTCTTCTGCACTTACAGGGCATATTGATGTTTAAGGGAAGAGTTAAAAAGTAAATCTTGGAATCTGGCTGCTCATAAGGGATGGTGTCATATCACCCATCTGTTCTCTCTACAATTGGCCAAGGACCTAGAAAACATAGTGAAGATATATTAGAAGTATGCATGTTTGCTGTATTAGATTTGTGTTAGAAAGTTGGACAATAAGCTTAAAGAAAAAAGGCTTGACAACAACATCCTGTCCACATCCATGAAAAATGTACATCTAAAATTCAACCACCTCAATGTTTTAAAAGAGAGAAACAGATACAGTAGGTGTATCAGAGGAAGCACTAATAAACTGTTTTTTTACAGCATACACTTTGACGTGTCAAAGCAGGAAAATCAGGGTTGTAATTAAGATCATTAAAGATGGTGTATTCCGTTTAGGCGAGTCAGGTCTGTTGTTTAGTATTGCCGATATTAGCTCACTGGAGAGACCTCCTGGGATATTTAATGGAACAGAGTCATTGGCAATGTAAGTAGTTCTACCTGTGCAGTCACAAAGATTGCTGTGAAAATGGGTTATAGTCCAAAAATATGGAAGAAGAAAAGTTGTGTAAGTATTGTGGTATAATATGTTCCAGCAGTGAGATATATGGCACACATGTAGCAGCATCCACCCATCCATTTTCTGTTAGATGACTTTGATTGGGCAGGTCACCAGTGTAAATTACAATAAATAAATAAGCACACAGTATGATCAATGTCACAGTGTATATAGTGGAATATTCATATTCAGTTCTGCTGAAGAGATCCATACATGTAATATCATGTACATATTACATCCATCCCTCCATCCAAAAATGATGGTACCCTTAACTTAATATTTTGTTGCACAACCTTTTGAGGCAATCACTGTAATCAAACAATTTCTATAACTCTCAGTGAGACTTCTGCACCTGTCGACAGGTATATTGGCCCACTGCTCGTGAGTAAACTGCTCCAGCTGTCTCCAGACTGCATGTTTCAGCTCTTTCCACAGATGTTCAATAGGATTTAGATCAGGGCTCATAGAGGGCCACTTCAGAACAGTCCAATGTTTGGTTCTTAGCCATTCCTGGGTGTTTTTAGCTGTTTGTTTGTTTGTTTGTTTGTTTGTTGGGTCCTCAAACAGGATAATGATCCAATCACCTGCGACTGAAACAACCCTTTCTGATGTACGGCAGCGCATTTCACCCCAGAATGCCTCGATAGTCTTGAGATTTCATTGTACCCTGCACAGATTCAAGACACCCTGTGCCAGATGTAGCAAAGCAGGCCTAGAACATAACTGAGACTCCTCCGTGTTTCATTTTTGTGTCCGTGAACATAGAGCTGATGTGATTTGCCAAAAAAGCTCCAGTTTTGTCTCATCTGGTCAGAAACTTTGTGGCTTGTCAATATGCATTTTGGCAAATTCCAGTCTCACTTTTTTGTGATTTACCTTCAGCAGTGGTGTCCTCCTCTGTCATCTTCCACTAAGTCCACTTTGGCTCAAACAGTGACGGATGGTGCGATCTGATACTGATGTACCTTGCCCTTGGAATTCATCTCTAATCTCTTTGGAAGGTGTTCTGGGCTCTTTGGCTACTGTTTGTATTTTCCGTCTCTTCAGTTTGCCATCAGTTTTCCTCTTGCGGCCACATCCAAGGAGGTTGGCTGTAGTCCGGTGGACAGCTGTAGTCACAGGAGCATCAAGCTGCTTGGAGATGGTCTTATACTCTTTACCTTTAATATTCAGTTCAATTCAATTTTATTTATATAAACAGGTTCTGGGTCAAACAGCACAAGGGTCTTTTTGCAAACTGTAGGGCCCATCAGTGTCAAGAAGCTGCGTTGTGATTGACAAATCACTGTGATACAGTCTATTGTCTTATTAAGCACCATGACATTTGATCGAAATTGGAACTGATGAAATTTATCTTTGGTGCCAAGCACTAACACAGATCTGCGTTGTTTTAATTCTCATTCACTGAAACTCAGCACTTGACACAAAAGGCTTTTTTAGTCAGCTATGTGTCAAACTAGGCCCGTGGAATCGCTCAAGGGTCTGTTTAGGGGTTCCCTTTAGTATCTACATGTTTTTACCATTTGACATATATTACCATCTTCCAGATATTATACATTATAGTACCAAAAGTATTTGCTTATCTGCCTTCACACTCACATGAACTTGAGTGACATCCCATGGGATTTAATATGATGTTGGCCCACCCTTTGCAGCTATAACAGCTTCAACTCAAACCACAAGGCTTGAGAGTGTGAAATTTTCGACCATCCATCTGGATTGCTAGATGGAAAAGCGTGATTTTCAAGCCAGAGAACATGTCTTCACTACTCTTGAGTCCAGTAGTGGTGTGCTTTACACCACTGTGTCCTACACTTTGCATTGAGCTTGGTGATGTAAGGCTTGGATGCAGCTGCTCAGCGATGGAAACCCCATTCCATGAAGCTCTCTACGCACTGTTCTTGAGCTAATCTGAAGGCCACATGAAGCTTGGAGGTCTGTAGCAATTGCCTCTGCAGAAAGTTGGTGATCTCTGTGCATTATGCGCCTCAGCACCCACTGACCCCACTCTGCCATTTTACATGGCCTACCACAACATCGCTGAGGTGCTGTCATTCCCAATCACTTCCACTTTGTTATAATACCACTAATAGTTGACAGTTCACAAATGTTTGTTGAAGCAGACTGCATGCCTTTATACACCTGAGGCCTGTTGAGGAGGATTTTGTTATGTCCAAGGGTTCAGGTTTTTCTTTCTCATGCTTTATGGTGTTTGACCTCTTGACCCTGCATGTAGGGGATATGCAGCCATGCAGGACCTCCCTGACAGAGGGAGTTTTAGTTTCTGTCCCGGTACCTTTGTCTTCAACACCAGTGAGACCTGTTTGTCCAAACTGCTACATATATCTTTCTGAACTGTGTGTGACCTGTATAGGACAACTGGAAGGAGCTGAACAATGTAATATGATGTGCTAAGGTTTTGTATACGTAAGGTCTGAAGCGTTTGTTTCTCTGAATTCCTCATTGCATCGCTGCGTGCTCTGTATTGACTGAATTATCCTTGCAAGAATACATTTTCTGAAGACAACTCTGGCAGTAGACTCTTTTTTAAAAAATTTTTTTATTCAGTGCACTAAAATTTCCACAACAGGCCATGAAGGTGATTGGAACACCTGAATTCAATCATTTGGATGGGGTGGGTGAATACTTCTGTCAATATAGTATATGTGTCAAAAAAAACTGGTATCATACATGATTTGTACTGGAAGTCCAAAAATGCAGATGAAAGCATCATGAACACCTGCTTCTCTTGTCCTGCTGCTTTAGCTAACAGAGTTTGAACAACGAAGCCCAAATTATGGACATATTCTTCATTTCTTCGCTATACTTTGACAGTTAACCAAGGTTAGGTGATAACTTTCAAGTTTAGAGCTATAAGTCATCCATGCTTTAATATCTTCCAGACATGCGTACTGCAGTGCTTGTTATCTGTATATATAATATATATCTGTATATATTGCACTTGTTTATTATTTATTTATTTTTATTTTCTACTTTTACTTTCCTAATATACTAGTTCTTAAATTTTATTTTAACTTAGTTGCTTATTTCAATTGTTTGTAAGGCAGTCGCAAGTAAGAATTTCATTGCTCAGCATAACCACAGTGTTTTGCGGTGTACATGACAATAAACTTCTTGAATCTTAAATCTGGTCTACATAGGTAAAAGAACCAAAGTCTATAGCTGCCTGCTTGAGAGTCTCAGGACCATTTTCACAGGCATGAATTAATTCTAGTCAGCTGACATCAGCTGTTTGGTGCTAATAATAAGGTAAATATCAAAAATAGCAGTGGCTCAAGCATTGACCGCTAAGATGCTCCATTCACTGAATGTGACTAAAAACAGGAAATGAGGTTCTATTCAAAAAAATAAATAAATGCAACCAATGATTTTTTTTTTTTTACAGGAAATGTTACAAAAATAAAGATTGAACTCTATGAGAAACTTCCTGGTGTGTACCAAACACATTTACTGTTAGCCCGAAGCTAACTGCTAATGCTGATAGAATTGCATATTTTTTTTAATACTACTGCCAGAGTTTATATGAATACTGTCTCATGTTTGCCACACTTTGGTGCTTGCTGTATCATTGCTATTCAACATAATTTATATCTTATGTGTGCTAATGCTAGCGCTAGCTCCTAATACTAATCACCACATGGCATCTGCTTTCTGCGGTCAACTGCTGTTAGCACTGTGGATAATTTAGTTGTAAATAAAAATATATTTCATGGTTGACGCTCTTAAAAGCTTATTTTGGTCGTTAATGTATTCCTGGTTCATAGCATATGTGCTTATATACATATACATATTATTTCATGATGTGGACTGCTAAAAACATATTGTGATTGCTCATCATAATTTTAAAGCTGACTGAGGTACAACTACAGTTTTACAAGGTAAATCTGTTTACCGTAATGCAGTTATCCTAAGGATAAAGCATTGCTTCTCTATTGAGAGTAATAAGACTAGATGAGATCTCAAGAAGATTAGAACATGCACATAGTTATTTACTTTCTACACTGTTGTGTAGATTGGTTTAATAGCAATCTTCAGTCTGTGATGGTGAGCCTAGCCTATGATGACTGTGAATGGTGAGATGGTGTGGCCAGCTGGAAGATATGTATAAGCCAAGCAAACCATTAAATATATAAGGGATAGTTCAAATTATAACTTTATATGCAATATAATAATTGTATCACTAAAGTGAAAGGGCATTTTTAAAATTTATGTTACTGCTGTTGTTACCATTTTATCATCTTTATTATTTCTCACTGCATCCTTTCATTAACCCTGAAACAGCAATCAAGCACTCAACCCAGCTGGAATCAGGCCCAAATAAAAAGACAGACGGGATTTATTTTCTGCACAATGAAATGCACAGTGACCCTCTTCACTGGAGTAGTTTCCTGAGTAACAGTACTTGCTCTTGTGAAAGCAACAAAGCTACTAGGATCTAACAGATGACTCCCGTATTCTCCCTCACCTCCTCCACGGCTGAAAGAGGAGCGCTGCTTCTCCTCTGTATGTTCGTTCCAGTCAGCAGGTTCATGTGGACTGCATCCAACTTCCCTGCAGTCTGCAGGGTGAACAGAAGGTCTCTGCAGTACTTGCCATTTCCTTTACAATCCAGCAATTAACTTCACCCGGTGAAAAAACAAAGATTTTTCTCAATGCAGTCTAAATAGGAAGTGTTTTCATTTTGTTAAAAAACACCCACTCAGGCTCCCGGGGGATTCAAATGACATGTAATTGAAGTTTAATGGGTCTTGGTGGCAATAACAAGAAGCAATGAATATTAATATTTTAAAATGACAATAGCGCTCTGTATGGATTTTAAATCCTATGAGTCGCTGCAGTGTAACATATCAAAGGCTGTAAAATGGCATCTGTTAGCAGTAGCATGACCTGCTGAGAGGGAGCAGAAGCACACAAGTTTATTCAGCGTCAGTGTCACAGTTCAGCCGGGCGCAGTGCAAAAACAGATGGTGCACTTAGGAGTAGATGCAACACAGAGAGACACAGATAGGCCTCTGCAGCAGCCTTGCTCCCAGATTACTTTTTTAGAGCGTAGTGTAATTATTCTGGGAGAGTCAGCTGAGCTCCATGCTGTTTGTCAGCATCGCCCAGCTTCACGCTCATACACTTCCTCACGTTCTTGCTGGTAGACAACCAGGGGCTGCTGCTGCTGTCAGCTGTAGCGCTGTCTTGCTGGACAAACAGGAGGCCTTCCTCGGAAGCACGGATTGTTGCTGAGGGGAGGAGAAGTGTTTGCTTTCCAAGCCTGTAGAGTTTGGCCAAACCATCTAGGATTCACATCACTTACACAGCAACACGTTTGCTTCACTGCTCTCCAGGATGGTGATCCCCAAACAGGGATGCTTCTGCAGCTGCCAACAGATATTTGGAAATATTGTAGAGCAGCTCATGTAATTACACCAAATAGGTGCTTTTATTTATTGGACTGTATTTGTGTTTAAATTTTTCCCTCCTTATTGTTTTTATTTGTCATATTTTCTAATTTAATGGAAAAACAACAGCTTAAAATGAGTGATAAACAGTTAAAATAGTTACATAAATGTCGTGTATTATGAAAAATGAAAGCAGTAACCGCCACTGGCTGCAAAATGTCAAAGAATGCATTAAAGGTAATCTAATATCCACCTGAGGCTGGCTCCAAAAAGTGAGTAAATCCCTATAAACTTGCATTAAAATTGCCAATTTTACCCAAACTAACATGTTTACAACCTTTCATTGGTGCCTTTTGGAGCATTTTTTTTTAATTGTTACCGAAATAATTTGACAAATGATATGACCTGTTGTGGAGTGCAGCCCAACCAAGTTTGAAGTTTGTGCTTCAGTTTTGGTGATTGAAATCATAGCATTTCATTTGTTTGTTACTTAGCAATGACTAGAAGGTATCTGTGTTTTGCACCCGTGCAGTTTGTTAACCAAGCTTGGCAGCAGTAGCGTATAACTCATTTCTGAGTCTAAAAAATAACCGAAGACAAAGCCCTTATGCTGAGACGCCAGAAAACAAGGCTGTTATTGGGTTTCTTTCTTTTCTATACAGTCCGTGGGAAAATGAAAAAGCTAAACATGCTGGATAAATGGTAAAAACTAGCTAAATGTAACTGATAAATGGTTGCAGTATACAGCTGAAATTGAAGCTCCTGCTACTGTGGTAGTAGTACAAATCCAGACTTCTTCATCTGTGGGGGGGGTTCTGTGGGAATTACTGCTCCTGATTGTTCTGTACTCTGTGTTAACTCAGGACGAGGATCACTTGAATATTTAACTGCGGCAGACAGGATGCCAAGAAGCCTTTTTAAAAAAGTATTTTCTTCTGTCGCCCCCACACTTCTGGAAGGCTGCACCACCTTCCATGCAGTGAACTCAATTAAACTCTGCTACTGACCCATTTCCCTAGCAATGAGCTCAGGGATGTATCTGACAAATGCTAGTTCATGCCTGCATGTGCCCGGAGGATTGTGGCTTCAAGGAACAAAGTTTTGAGATCAAAACTCTGAGGTGAGCATAATTGCATGCAAATTTTTAACACGCAACAAGCTCAAAGAGACCAGATGAGTCAGACTTTTGAGTATTAATATCCCATTGTTTTTCTACAACATAGTGCTGCGACTCAAGTCAAAACTGCAGTTTAATCTCTTAAATCAAACGGTTAATTCCAACACTGCATGCATACTGATTGTTTGATAAGACAATAAATTGCACCAGTGGAATGACTCCTTGTAGAAAAAGTCACAGGCTTCAAAGGGAATCTATTAGCAGATGAAGTGGTAATGATTTTAGGACACAAGTCCATTAAAAGCCATTTCCTTTTAAGAGTTGGGGTTGGGGGGGGGGGGGGGGGGGGGGGGGGGGGGGGTGCTCTTGAGTCTTTGGAGTCCAGTTCTGCTCCTATCAGCTCCAGTGTGGAAAAAAACAGGAGCGCTGGGCCACTGGGACATTCCTGCAAGCATTATCAGCGCTCCTTAACTATTCTAAACTGACATGAATTGCTGTGCCGGCATGATCCCAGCGGACCTTGTTAGCTCCATTTAATGGCAAAATGAGCCAACTTCTAAGTCCTGTGCTGGCACTGGGAGCTATGAATCCTGCCTGCACTGTTGTATTAGATGGTGAATGTAAGAAGATATCACACTAATTACTGAAGGGACACAGGTTTGGGAAGGCTAAATATTTGTACATTTGTTAACACATGGAGCCAATTTGTCAGAGCAATCACAGAAAGACATTTCCATATCGACAGCACAGCTATGGCATTAAACAAAAAATGTCAAAACTGTAATCATCCAGTTTTTTTATTGTTTTTTTTTTTGTTTTTTTGCAATTCTTGGCAGCAATTTTTTCATGTCCTATAACATCCAAGATTTTAAGCAGATATTAGTGCTCTCTCATTCAACTGTGAATCTTTGTGTTTTGTGCTGTAAGCACTTTTTGAGACTATGTAAATTACAGAATATTGGCATAAAAATATTTCTAATTAGGCCAAAATGTTCCAGGTGATGTGAATTAAAATAAATGTATAACTGTTAACAGCATGAATGTCATCAAAAACAATGTGAAAATTTTCTCTTTTTTTCCCGCAAACCAACTGCTGGTACCCCAAAATTTGATACTTCATGGACTTTCTACACAGCAAACATGCTGACGTGCCAAAAAAACTGGAGACTCGTTTCGGAACCTCAATCGCAACGTTTTGGCCGTCACCATCTTAGCTTTCTGAGAGCCGATGAAAGGCGACCTTGCTGGAGAAACTGAGGGCTCATATGGTGGTGGTAACAGCATAAACTTATCAGTAAAGTGTTTACCAAAGTCAGTGGTGACTGGAACAGTAGCGTTTCCCCATAGACTTCTTTACAATCAGTCTGGTTCTGTCGTCCAGGTGTTGCCCCCTGCTGGCCATTAGGAAGAATGCAGGTTTAAGTCACTTGTCCTTTGGCTTCAATCTTTAAACAGATTCAAAATCTGTCTCTTACATAAAGTGTGTGATCGTGATGTTTGCACTTTCTCTCAAATTGCATTTCCCGAAATAAACAGACCAACTCTTCTTGTGCTGTTAGGAGGCGCTTTTCAGTCCACATTTCCAACTCGTAAACATAAATTTACCCTAGATTGTAGTAGGTATAGAATTAAGTCCTCGGTTTTGAGTTTGAGTTTAAAGGTTTATGAACAGACAGAGAAACCATGAGTTGGCCTGAAGGCAGCAGGAGCAAAATCCCCAAGAGCAATAAAATACTACGGTGTGCCTCTTAAAGAAACTTTCTGCTTCTAAGACATATATATATATATATATATATAATTTTTTTCCTTTCCAAAATGTGGAGAGTAACAATAAAGGAAAATAGTATGGAGACCAACTGTGCCACCTGGGGAATTGAAACCCAGAAAATACTACTTTAACAAACTTTAATTATATTGCAAATTGCTAATATGTTGCACAGATGAGGCAGAGATGTGATATAAAATTAGTCCTAACAGTTTGTTTAAGGTAATTCAATGAATCAAATGGGCATGGGCTGGAGCTGCAGAATATTAAAAAAAAAAAACTAAATTAAATGGCACCAGTGAGGAATTAAACCACTCCTTTATTCAAATTATACTCGAAAATGGCCTTAATAAAAAATCTAACATCACAGGCACTAAAAAATCTAAGACTATTACCCCAACATACCTTTAGCCAAACTGAGGGAACTAAGCAGAGGCCAAAGAGAGAGTGAACACAGGCCTATGGGTGTCCTATATAATCAAGTCCTTGATTACACAGTCAGAGCTGAAGCTGCATTCATCAGCATTAGGGGAGCATTTCCTGACACAAAAAGTTAAGTAGTTTTGTTCTCAACAATTTAAAAGAGCACTCCTAATTTGCCAGTGAAAAACATTAACAGCTGATTGATGAATAAAAGCCAAACTGTGATGTTAAATACAGATAAATAGATGATCTGAGAGATCTGATTTCATTATCCATTTTCAGGTTCAAGCAAACACAGAGGCTTTGTTTGCTTTCCAGTATAATCTATCCATCCATTTTTTCCCCTTTTATCCGGTTCAGGGTCATGGAGGGTCTGGAGCTTATCCCAGCTGTCATGGGATGACAGGCGGGGTGCACCCAGGACAGGTCGCCCTTCTATCACAGAGCTGACCTAACCCATGCATGTCTTTGGACTGTGGGAGGAAGCTGGAGTACCTGGAGAGAACCCAGGCAAGCATGGTGAGAATGAACAACTTCCCGCTGGCTGGTGTTCAATAAATGATAAGGGTGGTTTTCTCCTACATGTTGCAAAAATCCTCTACCAAAAAAAATGAGGATTTACAAGGTTAGAAAGCAGTAAGTTAGCTAGCTACCATGTTCTGCTACAGGATAGGAAGAAGACAAAAATGGACCAAAATTAAGCCAAAAGGATGTCTGAGATGATCCGCGATTCGAGCCATTAGGCATTATTATGTTGCTGTTTGGTTTCAGTTAAAATAATGACCCTAAGCCTGATGTCCACGCTATAACCTTATTCTTTTCAGAAGTGTTGAAATATTTGATCAGTGAACACCTCAAGCTCTTTAAGTCTTAGCTTGATGACGTGCTGCGTGTGAGTACTGCTAATAAAAAGCTGGCGAGGTCCAGAATGGCGAGCTGTGCGTTTATTCAGATAACAAGAGAAAAAGCGCTGCAGCTTCTTAAAATGACCTCATGCACTGCAGCAGAGGCTTTGATCCAGAAACAAGATTATCTCATTACTTAACAAGTGGATTGTTTAAATGCAGTCTTATTAATTTACCTGTATGCATCTACTTTGCTTGACATGAGAAATGTATCAGTTTAGATGCTTTACATTAGCTGCTTGACCCGCTGAACCATCTAAATCTTGCTGTAGGAGCATATTAAAGTGCTCATTTGCAGCTCCATATTTTTCATTCTTGGACTATGCTAGAGTAGCTTTGCATAATTCAGCATTTAAAATAATCCTTATATATTATACTGGGCCTCGGTGCAGCCCATCAGTACACCCTCAGTCTGACACCAGCTGTTTTGCAACAGCCTTTCTATGCCTGATTTGGTCATATTATTAGGATATCTACTCTATTTGACATCACAGATTCAAAATTAGAAAAAAAACCTGTAAAGCAGGGTGTTTTACTGAGTTTATGGCTCAATGGGATTACTGGAACATACGCTGACCTCATTATTTGACACTTTAACACCGTAACAGTATGTGGTAAAGAACTATCATCGTGTTATCAGACATTTTAATATCTTCTTTTGAGTTAAAACCAGACAGGGAAGCCTATTTTCAGTAACTAGTGAGCCCAGCCGCGCCGATGTGAGGAGGTCAGCGTGGTGATGTTAGGTAAGCAACAAAAGCCAAGTGGAGACAAGATCAGATCGGGGAAAGCAGCTCTGTTCAGGCTGCCGCAGCTTGGGAATGCTGACAGAGTTTATTGAACAGAGTCAGACTGTTGTGTTGCTGCAGAGAGAAGTCGTGTGCGTGTTTGGACACTAAACGGTGTAACCATAGTAACTGCCTGGACAAAACAGAGGTGGTGACAGCTGTAATCTCGAACTGCTGGAGTGAAATATCTGTATTTCTGTTATTCTAAACAAAACCAAAACGCTGCATCACGAGTAAAGACTTCAGAGGCTGTGTGATATTTTTCTGTGTCAGACGTGTTTTCAAAGCCCGACGCAGAAGTTAAAAGGCAGAAAAAAAGCTGGAAAGGGTTTGGAACATAATGAAGATCTGAGGAATAGAACTCAGTTCTGCCCTTTGAGAGGCTGAGCTGACATTTCCTCCACCTTGCCAATCAGATCAGCACAAATGTCCCGGGGATGAGGCCTCTGCACTTTGTCATCTTTAGTTTGAAGGATGTGACCCCCCAGCAGAAAGCTTTATTAAAAAGTTTGATAAGGAAGTTTGTCTTCACTTCCTGAAGGTGTACTTAACGGGGGTGCTGGGGCTGTTTATTGTATAGCTGTAAATAGTGTAGGAGAAAATATGGTGTATGGAAGGAAGTTCTGTTTTTAGACAATCTTTTGTTACAGCTTATTTTAAAGTTGAAAATGTTTAATATACAATATAAATAGACTAATTAATTATGCTGTATTATTATAAATTAAGCTAAACACAGATTAACAATACTAATGACAATAATTCTAAAGTAGAACATTTTTCATGTGTTACAGTCTGTATTAGGTTGAAAATAGCATTAATTTCGTTGACGAAATATTTTCGTCATAGTTTTGGTCAACGACCCTTTTTTTCCATGACGATAACGAGACAATAACTAAATAAAAACTACCTAACAGGATAAAAACGATGACGAAATTAATTGACACTTTTGTCTGCCAATGAAAACGAGAGGACGACATCCAATCAGAACTGATTTAATTTTGTGACAGGGCGGAACAAGTTAGGAAAACATCCAATCAAACGCACAGTTGCACAGATTGGCTCTAAACCCAGGAAGACCAAACTAGCCTGTGATTGGTCGTTACTTCCATAGAACTAAGTTATGTAAACAATGTCAGCAGGGAGAAAGAGAAGAGCCGATGTATGGACACATTTGTCCTTTGACGTTATGACAAACAAAAGGATGTGTAAACCATGTGGGCGACTATCTCGGGTAAAAACACGACAAATCTTAAACGACATCTGCAAACCAGTCACCCAGATCTCCATGCAAAGGTCAGCATTTTAATGTCATGCAGGGTAAAGTGTTTTTCCCAGTTTGTGTTTAGAGAAAATCTCCACACCGCGCTGGATTAGCCTTTATAATCTTAGTCCTGAACACTGCCCTGTACCTTTCAGAGCGTCCTGCTGTAAAACGCTGGTATTATCTCAGTAAGGTGGTGTTAATGATCAGGTGTGTGGGAAGCAGGTGAAACGCTAATGTTAATATTATTAATAATATTCCATAAATTTTAATAAATGTTTAATTTTGTGTAAGTGTGTATAATGACTAATTCAAGGGAACTGAAGAAAAAGCAGAACGTTTTACACCCTTTATATTATATTATTCGACTGTAGATTTAGTCGACTATATTCTTAACGATAATTCGTCGACTAAAACTAAAACTATTCAGATGACTAGATTATGACTAAAACTAAATTATATTTTTGTCAAAAGACTATGAGTAAAACTAAATCAAAATTTGCTGTCAACATTAACACTGGTTGAAAAAAAGATATTTCAGCTCTTATCCAAGAAGCTTCTTCAGTTCTAAAACCAAAAGCTGGAGAGTCCCAGGTATTTAAACCCTAGTGGGGGCTGTACCCCATGGAGGTGGTCGTTGACCCACTATTGATCATGTGCATCATCACATGAGCCAAGGTGTGGGGGAAAAAAAGGCACGGGTCATTACCACCAGGGGTTTTGGGTGAAACCACTGTGAGACCTTGCCCCACCCTATTATGTGACCTATTGAGGTCTCCTGAAGTAAGACGTGAGAGGGGTTTGAGGTGCACTGCAAGAGATCCCGAGACTGCGTTGTAGGTGGCTGACAGCTGGTGTCGTAAGCCACCACCTCTGTTCAGTGATGGACATAGAGGGCCTCTCTTCCTCCTCTTTCAAATCATCTGTCCTCGAAAGAGGAGGAAGAGAAGGCCGTCTATGTCCATTGTGCTAAATATGTTCTAACCCTGTTATTAAAAATATGATGACCATTATAACATTACATTTTGAGCTATCATTCCTTAAGTCATTCTGGACAAAGTCATGAGAAACCCAGTATGAAACAAGAAGTTCTCAGATGGGTTATGGTAAATCACTCAAAATATTTATAAGCTTTATTTTCACTCATCAGCAAATATTCAGACATAAAATTTCACAACTTCTTGCTGCCGTGCTCTCTCGACAAACAACATAAATGCACATGTGCTGCTGTGCGTCCGGGTAACGATCGGTGGAAAAAAGAGCAGCAAAAGGTTCATTTCCTGCCTCTGTCCGGACTTTCTCTGGCTGTTGCAGCCTGCGGGGAGTCGAGGTGACACAGGCAAACATGTTGATCACAGCTCAATAAGCAGCACCGAGGTCATCAAGAGCTTCTTTAAATGAGATGGGCTAACCGTTACCCCAGCAACAGGCTACACCGATGAGCAAACAGGACGTCCCCAGACAATATGAACGTGCACATGTCCGTATAACGGCACATTTTCATGTGTCTGTGTGTGGCTTTGAGACTTGTGTATGGCTTAGTGAAAGAGTGTGTTTGCTCAGTGACTAGGTGTGTTTGTGTGTGTTCTGCTTTACCATTTTAAACCTCAGACTGCAGAGTCATGGGTAGACGTTTTGTCCTTTTTATTTTTTTAAAAAAGGAGAAAATTGCTCTGCATTGCAGTCCGTGTAGTCCCAAGATCATTACTGATAATGGCAGCCTGTTCATAACACACTGCACTGAGTGAACATGTGATTTGCTGAAGCACAATGCCATGTGAAATCTTAAGTCATTAAAAAAGATATACAGGAGCTGGCAGAGATACTGGAGCCCTGTATGGCTTACTGTGACTAGTAAAAACACTAGTAGAGAATCAGCCACCATACTTTGATAAGTTTTCAGACAAATTGAACCACTATATTTACCATATTTCTGGTTTCAGTTAATTCAATTTAATTTTATTTAAAGAGTGAAAATTCACAGCCACAGGTGCCTCATGATGTCTTATTATTCAAGTTAAAGGCTAAAAACACCAAAAAGGTGGTAGTAAAGAAGAATTCCCTTTTGATAGAAAAACAGGAAGAGATCTCCAGCAGAACCAGGCTGAGGGTGGCAGCCATGTTTCATGACCAGTTCGATAGAAAAGAGAGAAAAGGAGAACAAAGAAAGTTAGAAATGACATCTTTGGAAAAGGTCAACAGTGCTAAATGCAGCGTGAGGTCAAGCAAGATTAAAATGGAGCAGGACCTGGAATCAACAGATGGAAATAAGTAATTGTACACCTTAAATCGAGGAGATACTACTGTGCTGCTTTTAACAGTGTCAATCTTGGCATTGTTTTTCAAATGTCTCGAGAGTGAATTTGGTTAGCGGGACTAGTTTTAAATTGATTTTCCTCTTTGAGTGAACCTGTCAGAAAAGGGAACGGCTCTTAGGGCATCGGTTTTAGGTCCTCTCCTTTTTTTTTTAACAATACATGTCTCCTATTGGTTCTGTCCTTCAGTAGCACAATATTCAGTATCACTGTTATGCAGATGACACTCTGTTTTATATTCCTTCTACATTTGACAGCATCTACTCAGTGATAAGCCTCTTCAACTGTTCAGGTGATATGAAATCCTGGATGCTAAGGTCAGCATGCTCACATGCTTAGTATAACAGTGTCATCATGCAAATTTTTAAAATAGCGTGACCCTTTAAGCACCTTTCATTTGAACAGCACCGTTTATGGACGCCTGTTGGGGATAAGGTGAGATGGAGACAGATGATGTGCTGTGGTGAACCCTAAAGGAAGCAGTCGAAAGAAGGAGGTTTTAAGTTAGATCGTGTTGTACATGTCAAAAGTATAAAATATGACAGATGTACCTTCTAGATCTGAAAAGCAAAGCCAATTTGGAAGTGCCTTAAAACTAGTTCTTTTTAATGCCCAACAGCGGGCCGACTCTTGTGGCTTCAAAAAAAACTTCCAGTTATATAGAAGTCTCTGGGTAAATGTCCCTCAGCCATCCTGCTTTGTTACCTCAGTAAACACTTTTCTGATGAAAGTGTTTATTGTGGTTATGTCATAGTGAATAGAACACGAAGTTAATTTAGTAAATTATGGTCATTATTAGAGCCAGAAAGGAGGATTATCCAGGGTCTGCTCATTGAGTAATGATAGTCAGTCACACATTGTTGTCACTTGCTCTCCACATCCAATTTTAAAAACTAAAAGGGTAATGGCAAAAATACCCTCTTATCAGGTTTCATAACAGGACTTCACTAACCCATAGATGACGTCCCAATGACTAGATCGATTTTTCATACTGTTGGGAAAAAAAATGAGCCCTGTGACAGGCTGGTGACCTGCCCAGGGTGTACCCTACCGCTTGCCCGATGACAGCTGGGACAGACAACTGTATATATCTGGCTAATACTGCTGATTCATAGAACTGCTGTGAGACTGGCTTAAAATATTTGAATTTCACTCACTAAACCATTGCAGTGAATTAGATGAAGTTATTAACATAATGGTTTTCAAGTGTGAACAGCTTGTGAGCTTTACGTTCTGCTATACTGACGCTGTTTGTTCGAGTACTTTGCCAGCTGGTTTTTGACTACAGTGTGGTCCTTAAGTGTGGTGGCAGCTTTCTGCACACTATGTGAGCCTTCGAGCCACTGGAAAGTGTGTGTAATATGTGTGTCTGTGTGTGTGAGTGTGTGCGTGTGCGCATTAAGGCAGGGTCATTGAGGAGTAATAGGATTGCTCGGCCCCGCTCCTTCTCTGGACACCCTGGCAAAGACAGGCCTCCTAAATCATCCTCACATCTCTGAGCAAGATGGAGGACCTGGCATAGCTTCTCCCCGCCCTCCATCCCCGCTGCAGCCGTAACCACTCACCCCATCGTGGTGCTGTGATTTTCCTGCAACCTGCAGGAAGACTGGAATAATATCTACTCAGCATTCTGTAAATATCCGCTGGGAGAAAGTACTCCAGTTCATCGCAGCTGCGCCACATTTACTGTTTAGGGGCTCGTCCTGAACTTCTGCTGTTTGTTATTGAACTTTTCATCCTATGACTCCTAAGAAGGATGCGACATGTGAGGTGAAGGAGCCTACTCAGCTTCTGTAATTCATTATTCATGTTCTGTACGCTCTTACTTCTGTTCAGGGTCAAAAAGAGGCTGAAGCCATTTAAACCTGTCGTCTGCGCATGACAACCTTTGCAGGTAAAAAAAGAAAGAAAAGTGAGCTTAGAGACAATCAGGATTTGTTTCAAGGTACTTTTTCTTCAGGACATTAAGGTAGTCTGGTCAGATGACTCAGCAAGTCAGATTTTCATTCTTTTTATTATGAGTGGAGTCCCAAGTGGGGAGAAACATCGGCCCAGACCATGAAAATAAAGGGCAGGCCTTCGAGTATTTTTGATAAAAATCAATGCAAAGGTCCTCAGACACCAAAGTTTACCACAAACCAGATGGCACATTATTGTAGTCCATCCTTACCAGAAGAGATAAGACACACAGCACAGCGTGAGCAAGAAAAGTGAAAAACATTCAGGCCAAGTGAGATATCGTGCGAATGGCACAGATGGACAGCATGAAAATATAATGCCTCTGGCCACGGCTGTCGCCAGCAGGGACAGTGTGCCACTCAGCCTGGCCCACAGTTTTCCCAGAAGTCACTTGCTTATGGCAACCAAAAAAAAAAAAAAAAGAAAATCCCCAGTGGTCCCAAAAGAATTACCCGCATAGATCTCCATTTCAAAAAAGATGTTTGTAAAACTGTTGACAGGACTTTTCCAGCAAGAAGGCTGTTTTTTTTTTGTTTTTTTTACACTTCCTGTTATTAATTTAAATCCATGGAAGTTTCTCCTTCTCAGCGTAGACATTATGGATGGGCTATGGGACCCCAGGAACATCCTAAAAGGTCATTGTGCCTCCTCATCTGAATTCTAATGGTGTACTTTTACAACTATGAGTAGAACTCAGTTGTGAATATTGATAATGAAAACCTGCATCACTGATAAGCTTTTGCAGGAACAAACAGGCTCAAGTTTGTTATTTGGTTAATTGTAACGACTGAGGATGACTGCGGAGCACGTGGGCTCTGTAAGGTACCGCCTCGCGTCTCCTCATCAAACTGAAAGGAGGTCGTTCGTCAGCTCGTGAGGTTAGTTGTAAAGCATGATCTCACTAGAAAATTGCAAAACAAATGGAAATGTGTTGAGTGTGTTCTGAACTTAAAAAGTCAGTGACCCCCAGCACTTCTATAACTTTTGTAACAGTGGCTACATTTCCCTTTGAGCTTACTAAGTGTGCGTAGTTGAAATGATGCACACCGGTTCATGATGTGGTTTAAAGTCGGTTTTTATGCTTGAATTTGTTGTGTAGCCTATATAGGTGGTGCCATGTGTGGTTATAATTATACACCATCATCCTTAATATTTTTTTCCCTCTAACTTGTGGGCGTGGCCTGTGTGACTGCATATAGTTGACAGTATGAATGTAGTTATGAGATGGGATGGTAACTTATGCTAGGACTAAAACAGGATTAACACATAAATATATCATCAGAGAGACTGAATGACTGAACAGCACCCACCTAAAAATCCATGTGGCCACTTTCTTAGTAATGTATAACTTGAAGCTTTAATAGATTTTAAACATTAAACATATTTTGTTCATATCCAACAGGCTGATTATACTGCAATAATCAGCTTCCCCTAAAATTTTGATGCTGAACTGCACAAAACTTTGACTCGTGAAGGAAATATGAAATAAATAGAAGTATGAAAGAAATACTAGATCTGAACTGGTGATGGTCCGAAAAGGGCGAATGAGTGGAATGAGCTACAGAGAGACTATCTCTAAGTGGAATTAAAGTCTTTTCTATAACATATCTGTCTGTTGGAAAGTTGCCATGCTTTGATTAAGTTGGCTGTTCTAGTTCAGCTCAATTCAAAGCTGCTTTCAAACTATCAATTAGACAGATTTAGACAGTTATCATGTGACGGTAATTAGTTCAACAATGCCAAATTCATCTTATCAGCTGCAGATAATTAATAAATCTGAGAATGTACCATGAAGTTTATCATTAGTCACTCAAGCCTTACAGACTTATCAGCGCGAGCAGCGCAGCTTTTCTCCTCTTCTTCTGAGATATGACGGCATTTTTAATTTGGAATATTTACATATCCGTGCTTTTATTCCCCCCCTTCACTCTCCGCCTCCCAGTTTCCACTTTTCCCTTGAGGCTGTGCAGTTTTCTGTCTCTGCATGTCACAGGCAGACCTGCTGCTTCTGTACAACAGGAGTAATCTAAACAGAGATAGGTGAACTTTTACAGGGGTTTGGACCAAGAAACAAAATTTACACTGCACCTTATCAGGCTACCAACACGGCTGGGTCTTATCAGCTGGTATTTTGTCTCTGG
This sequence comes from Archocentrus centrarchus, assembly GCF_007364275.1. NCBI lineage: Eukaryota > Metazoa > Chordata > Actinopteri > Cichliformes > Cichlidae > Archocentrus > Archocentrus centrarchus. The sequence goes on from NC_044348.1 coordinate 31,461,353, forward strand.
AGCTTATATGTGGAATGAGCAGAATGAGAAAATATTTAGAAAGATCCCAAGGTGATGGACTGGGCATAGCATAGAAGATCCTACAGTTAAGACAAAAAAAAAAAAGCCTCCACAGTCGAGGTTTCCAGAGGCAAAACACTGCAGAGCATGGAGAGATGAAAGCAGCTGGCTCTTTATTTATCAGGAGAAATGAGTGCTGCCATGTGCCACCACTGCTGTCAATCCATCAAGATCTCTGTCAGCTTTTTCCTCTGGTGGTGTTCAAACTGCAGCACAACAACGGGAAACAGGAAATCAAAGCATTAGCACAATTTAGTGATAGCAATTTAATTGCCTCTGGAACAAAAATTGGATTAATGAGAATGATTTTTTTTTTTTTTTCCCCCCATTATTGTGATAAAGCTTCCAAAACAAAACAGACACACAGTTGCTGCAGTCAGGACTGGAATACTGATCAGGATAGAGGAAAGAGGAGGAATCCCAGTTAAAACTGCATTCATTACCAGGCTGGGCTACCTACTGGGCAAAGTGGGCAAACATCCAGAAGTCCTGCACCCTAATGGGTAATTGGATTATGGTTTTATTAACCTGACAGTATCAGTTTACATGGCAAACAAACATGTTAATGTACATGGTGGCTAAGTCAGCGTCTACAGTCTAATAGAGCTTCTGTGGTATCGGTAAGCACAGTGTCCAGATGGGGAATGTTCACATTATTTATTAGGAGACGACACCGGCTGAAGGTGGCAATTACTGCCACCTGCCTAATGACAGCAGATCCAGTGGATGTGCTTGGTACGCAGCAGTGTGTTGGTGGGCCAGAGGTCTGTAGTATGAAGCAGGATTCTAGCACAGTAACTTCAGGTTTGACCCCGTGCTTTCAGTGTTACAAAGATGGTTCGCTTTTTACTGGGGTCAATCATCATGAACTCCTTCTGGATACAAAACCATCAGTTACTGACCAACCAGTTCTCTGGAAAATAACTGGAAAACTGAAGTCCTCGCAGCACTTATCTAAACGTCACATGTGGGCTTAGTCTGTTCTCTACTTGCTCTGAGACCATTTAACACCCACTGTAGCTGCTGCTGAAAGAATAAAGCTAAAACAACATCTAAACAATGTGTTTATTTACAGGAATATGTAACTGTAATTAAATGGCAGATCAGATCATCTTGTGTCTTACCACAATAATACTGTCTTTATTTTGAGCATGTTAAAGTAATATAGCAACAAGAAAGAAAAACAAGGCAAAAAAAACCCCCACAAAGAAAACAAAAGGAAAAAAAAATCATAACAAATAACATGTTCAAAAAAGGAGCAGGAAGAAGCATAAGCTTGTTTAATGCCACCCCTTTATTTGTGACATGTATTTGATCTTATAACCCCAGTAACGCGCCGAGAGATATACATATTTACATATACATGTGCAGTGGGTAAATAGTGGGTAAGAACACCGAGTCAAAGCCCCTCCCTCCTCCCTGTAACTTGCAAAAACCATATTTTTGTACCTCTTCTTAAACGGAGTCGTGCTGAGACGTCACTCAGTCTGTTCCACAGCTTAACTCCACATACAGAGATGCAAACACAGATGTTTTAAATTGTATCCTTTCAGAAAACGATTTTAGATTATTGACAGGAAGTAGCCTGTCTATTGCTTAATATATAATTTGTGCAGCATGAAAATGAATCAGATCAGTGAATTTTAGCATTTTGGAGTTTAAAAATAGTGGAATACTGGATCCAGTATTATGAATGGATTATGATGATGGTGAGAAGTATTGCTCCGAGCCTCTGCACCGTAATGCAGATACAGTGGAGACTGTGGAGTGATTTGTGGTCCAATATTTGTGTACTCAGTATTGAAATGCTTTAGAAACTTTGTTACGTATGTTTTATATGAGATTATTTGATCATCTTCGTGAACTTTTTGAATGTCCACACGTCTACATGTATCTGCAGTTCTGAGTTTCTTTGACAGTTCCAAAAACCAGAATTTTAGTTTTATTTAACTTTAATGATTTGATTGAAGTTCATTCCTGTTTTTTTCCTGTCAAACCACTTATTAAATTTTTTTTATTTTGCACATTTCTGAAGGGACCATATCCAGCAGATCCTTTCGATTCCCCAGAACAAAAAATATTTGTGTCATCTTCCAACAATACTAATTTTAATATATCAGATTGCTTACAAATGTCATTTCCCCCATTTATATAAATGACGTGTTCAAGCATCATGAGGAATATTCTCCCAACTTCACAAATTGTTTCCTGTCACTTAAATAATTTTTCACCCAGTCCAATTACACCCCCCCCCCCCATCCCAAAACATTCCAGCTGATTAATTAATATGTCATGATTGATTGTATTGTATTGTATTAGATGCTTTTTTGAGATCTGCTCCAACTGCATGCTGTTTCTGATCTATACCGTTTGTTATCTCCTCGGTTGATTCAGTTAATGTGATGTAAGCACAGTGTCCAGATGGAGAAATTACTCTCCAACAGCCATGTTGGCTGTTGGAGAGTAATTTATGTTTATCTAAGAATTTCTCTAATTATCATTATTAAAGAGTTTTTCTAGATTTTCGTAGAACTGTGGAAGTAGAGAAGCATGCCTGTAAACTGTGCAGTGGTGTCTATCCCCAGTTTTCTACAGTGGCGCAACTTCAGCTGTTTTCATTTTGTTTGAAACTTTACACTTAAAGATAGAGCCATGATTCCTATAAGTCTCCTAATGTGCCATTAACTTCCACTTTTTCCTAAAACACTCGTGTGTGACCGCGTAGCCTAACTGATGATGTCACTGAGAGTGAATCCAGATAAGGAAAAGATATCGTGGATATTTTAAAGTACAAGGCCCAGTGGACGAGAAATATTCTGCTAAAACAAATTAAGCTTTGTTGTTCAATTAATTTTGTTTTAGAAATCCTGCTAAATAATAAAAGTGGTGCATTTTTAATTCTGTGAGCTTAGTTTGTTGGTAAAATAATAATAAATAGAATAAACATTAAGGACAAACAAGTCAGCAAATCTAACAGGTTTCTAGTGTTGAAACTAATTTGGAAACTTTTTCCCCTCCAGGCGTGCAAAAACACTCTTCTATGAAGAAGAACTGCTGCTTGATATAATTTTTCATAAAAAGCAGAGCACTTTTAGAAAGATGTGCTTTTTCATATATATGCTATCATAATGGTTGATGCTCACATTAAACACGACCAGAGTTTCACATAATGAGGTCAGCGTATGTGCACGTGGCCCCTGTGAGCCAAAAGTTTTAAAACTCACTGTCAGACATTTTTTCCTACTCTTGGTTCTTTATGATGTCAAAAAAGGTGGATGTCCTTAATGAGGTCATCGCAGGCTGCAGCTCAGCCCCACCCTCCTCCTATTCAAACCTTCTGTTTGCATGGGGCAGCCAATAAGGTAAAGGATGGTTTACAACTTGGGTTGCCTTATAAATAAAACAAGAGCTAGACAACTTGTTTCAGACAGTATATGATGAATAAAATTCTTTTTTGAACTGTGAATCATGAAAATCTTTAGCACAGTCCAAAAATGGAGCACAACAGGTCACTGTTCTCACTGAACAAAATACTTAATCTATTTAATCGACTCATAAATATGTTAAATTCCGTCCATTTTAAAGTTGAACTACTAAACATAAGTTACCATATGTGACAAACGTAGTCCCCCCAGCAGAAGAAAGTGGATCTTAAACACAGTGTAACATCAGCAATCTTATAAGTTCACCCCATGTGACATGCATCTAATAAACATGCCCCCCCCCCCCCCAGTATCTTTTATTGCAGAAGCTGCAGAACGATGGCAGAGATGCTCCAGTTACTGCTTCACTGTGTCCCCAGTGTTCGATCACAGTAACAGCTGGAGGACAAATATTAAAAAAAGCATCTGCTGCCAAAACGCAGCTAGATTTTTCTTCTTTATTCCATCTCTTTAGTTTCCATCCATTCTCTTCCGCTTATCCTGTTCAGGGTCGCGAGGGGCTGGAGCCTATGCCAGCTGTTATGGGATGAGAGGCAGGGGTGCACCCTGTACAGGTTGCCAGCCTGTCGCAGGGCTAACACAGAGAGACAGACAACCATTCACACCTACGGGCAATTTAGAATCACCAATTAACCTAACCCCACTAGAAACCTGAACATATAAACCCGGGCCAAGGTGGAGTCGAACCCTGACCTTCTATCTGTGAGGCAGTGGTGCTAACCACCGTGCCGCCCCATTATCTTTGTTTGCAAAAATCACCAAAGAGATTATAACAGTGTAGGCAAAATGAAGCAATAACTGTAATTAAATAACCAACAAACAACAATAGTGCTTATTGTGGGTTTTTTTTGGTTTTTTTATTGTGAGAGAAATACAGCTTTACATCGTTCACCTCATCGGTGAGAATAAAACATAAATAAAACATTCTTAGAAAATGCTGCAATAAATCACACATTATTTTGTACATGTAATTTGTATTATACATAAATCATATTTACACGTTTGCCCTTTTCTTTTTTTTACATTGCTGAGAATGAAAACAGCTGTGTACCGTTTGAACAGTACAAACATTTCCTTCCTTTGAAAGCAGAGGTATAAAAGCTCTCCTCTCTCCTGAGAAGATGCTGGGTTCTACTCTAGTGCATTTTATCATTAAGATTTAAGGCTACGCAGGGTTCACCTGATGGACGCGCGCGTCTCTCGGACAGGCTTATCATCACTGGGGAGGGAGTTCATTTCCCCGACTCGCGTCTGCTGATTGTCCCTTACAGAGACAGGTTTGTGGTTTTTGCCCACTCGCTTCCTCCAACCCGTTTTTATTCCCTCCCCCTCCCCAAAACATTAAAGCTGCTGCTGACTGGTTTCACTGAATAACCAATTACAATCTCTGACAACTTATTTGTTTCTGCAGTCAATTACAAAGGCCGTGGGGAAAATGTCGCAGAGTGTGAGAGCCCACGCTCATCACATTATCTCTGACCTGCTGAGCAAAAAATACATCAATTTCTCACAGCAGGAGGAATAGGAGAAAAAAATATTTCATACTTTCTGGTTATTGGAGTTGTATGAGGGAGGGAGGAAAATTATTTAGTTATAGGTGCAGTGCTCCCTAGTGGTCAAAACACACCTTAAAGCAACAGGGGAAAAAAAAAAAAAGAGTCTATTCCTCTCTGTTTCTTTGACAGGATTACACCAAAGCCATAAACAAAAGACATGAAGCAACTAATTGGCAGGCCCCATAAGCCTCTTACAAGACACACTATAATAAACCAGCCTGGTCGTGAAGTCAAATCCTCAATACAAGACGTCGAGTTAACAAACAAGCACTTAAAACATGAGAAAAAGAGGCAGCAAGGAGGCAGTTCAGCGACGCCGCGCCGTCATTCATGGGAAGAGGATCCTTTTTAAAGTACTTTGTCCTTCCTACCTGTCCTGCAGGTAGCTGTGCAGCCCACAGTGTGAGCTTAGCAGGTCTTAAATATTAAGATTGGTCATCTTTGAAAAACTCCATAAAAGCCGACGGCCCCTTTGTTCATGTTAAATACAGACAAAACTGAACTGCTGCATCTTTTATCTAATAAACACTTTAACGCTCTTTGGATCATTTTGCCCTTGATTAAAAAAAACAAACACAAAGAGACTGATATCTCACACTGATTAAAAAACAAATGTGTTAACATTTTTGGACCAAAGTGCTCAACAACACCGATGAGTGTTGAGTAATCTGAAATGATCAGCGGCTCGGGAGCTACCTGCTGAGCCGGTTTAGTCATTAAACAGCAGAAAATGTTTTTAGCTAATGTCCGCTCTCATTCTCTCTAAGCAGCTGCTTTGTCCCTAAATTAACAGCCTCTGTTTCCTACACCCATCAGCTGTGTGCATCTGCAGTCTATTATGGGAACTGAAAGCAGTAGAAAGAGAAAGTTGAACTCTAACACATAGAAGCCATTAGTATGCTACCTGCAGAGTTACATGCAATTAAAAAAACGAAGGAAAGCCCTGCTCGTCGGTGCTCAGATGAAAGATGAGGGCTGCATAAAAGCCCATTGACAGGCAGATAAAACGAGGATTGAGCCAATATCCATCCGAGGGGCTAAAACACACTAAAGGATATGAATTGAGCCATTAGACAGAGAGAGAGATGTCTCAAACCTTTCATTACTGAGAGTCTGAGAAAATACACATCTGAAGAGCTTCACTCCAAAATGGAGATAGCCATAATTCAAATAAATTAAACCCTCCTTAGGAACTTGACTGATGGTATGAAGTCACCATTAAGGTTGCTTCCTTTTTGCTTACAATCTGGGGACAGAATCAGTGGACGTGCTCACAGCTGCTTTTCAAACTGGCCACAGATTCTCTGCATCTTCGACTGAAGCGACTGAAACGGCTTTGGACTTTCTGATTGAGAAATATTACCAGGACACGTAAATTTCCCCCCCCTGTGGGTTCAGTCGTCAATTAGCTGTCAATGACTATGATTAGGTGGTGAGGAGTTTCGGCTGCCGCGGGGAGTTCGCTGACATTCACAGTGGCATTTGGATTCGTCCGTGTCCTTGAATGTGTGGTTGGAAAAGGCCCTGCTTCTGTAAATTAACATCACAGCCTGCTGGTGTGGGGCTGCAGCCATAACAGACATGCAGACAGAGAGGCAGCGAAGCTCCTGACAGACTTGGTAGAGCCTGAGAGGCAATTCACTGTGAAATGCTTTCAGCGTGATACTGAGCTGTCACAGATGTCTGATTCTTCAAAATGAAGAAATTCGAACCATTTCTTTGGAAAAGGAAAATAAGGATTTTGGACAGGGAATAATGAAAAAGTACAGAGCCTCCCCCAATTTTTAGCTGCTGAACTGATGCCTAAATGCACAGCAGAGCCCGAAATATTCTAATTTCCAAAAAAACTAAAAGCAGTGGCATTTGAATTTAAAATTCATCTTCTTGCATGTGATGTAAAATAGCTCTATGTTATGACATGGAAAATTAACTAAAAGCCTTTTCAAGGTGATTCAAAAAGCCTGTGTGTGCAAATGAATGTGTTACTACTTGGCAGCACATTCCACTGTCAGAGTGGTTTGATGGGTTCATGGTGATGAGGAGGAGGAGGAGAGCCACTTGTCTCAGCAGAAGAAGATTTCTCCATCCACAGGCGGCTCCGGGAGGGGCTGGGGGTCTGTGAGTTGGAAAAGAGAGGAGTCAGCGTCACCTTGACAACACAGGTTTCTGATTTCTGCTCAGCTGCTGGTCTACGGTGAGCAGCTTGTGGTGCAGTGTGAAGGTTCACCTCATACGGCCGCTCGAGTGTTTTTGGACTGTTTCACAACCCACAAATATTCGGCCCTAAACGCCAAAACCAACACCGAATCCTTCCAAAGTACAACTAAGAGCTGAAATTCAGTAACTCCAACATATTTGAAGAATTTGCCGGCTTACTTTTCTCCAACATCTCTTATTTTATTTTTTTCTGTCTCTGTCCATCTATTTAACAGCAGTGACAATAAGCTCGTTGGGAGCCAAAGGAGAATCGGGACAAAGCCTTTGAAATGTCTGTTTCAAACACTGTTGTGTTGCCCAAGTTGCCGCTGTATGAACACTTTGTTTGGTCTAAACACACCATCACAGTGCTGTATAGCGTGTGTCCAAACTCCGTGAACAAGGGAGATCCTGGAACATCTTTTCCAGGTGTTTTTTGTACACATGCTTGTGTTTTCCAGCACCAGCAACCTTTAACTTTACAGTGATTACCCCAGGACCGGCAACTGCCAAATCTGTATCACAATAAAATGCAGAAAAACAGCCTGAATCCAAAGTCCAGGCTTTATTGAGCCTTTATGGAGGTAAAACAGCGTGACTAATTCTTCAATGTGATGAGAAAAAAAAAATTCTATAGCATTTTCTCTATCTGGGCCATCCACATAATTCTAGAGGGAAAACACTTTAGAAAAATGGTGAAGCTGTTTGGCTTCACTGCTCACGCTAGAGAATTTTAGAGCCATCAGTTCAGATCTACAAATAGACTTCAAATGTGTTTCTTAAGTGTTTCTTATGCAGCACCACCGTGGTGGAGAATTAATTTTTGCACAAAATGAGGACTTAATTTTATCCCCTTTGAGGGGGTGGCTGGAGAATGACTGAGCGGGACTTCCAGATACAGACGGACAAACTGCTGATGGCTAACCAACCGGACACAGTAGTGATGGACAAGCAGAGGAAGGCTGTAGAGATAGATGTGACATCAAGAAGGAGGAACACGAAAAGCTCGATCAATACCGAGGGCTGAGGGAGGAGCTAGAGAGGATGTGGAAGGTGAGGGTAACAGTGTCCCCCATGGTAGTCCTGCTCAGGTTCGAAGGGTTTTCGAGCTCACCTTATGAGTGGCTGAGCATGTGATCAAAATCACATGACTGTTTCTCACTAAAGGATGGTCTCACAGTTTTAACAAGTCCGCCTTAAAACAGCAGTGGCTGCGGGTCACTCTTATTGATTTCATTGTGATAGAAGAAGACATGAATTTAATATGGCTTAATACAGTGTTTACATGCACAGCGGCTTTCTCATCATTGATCTCATCTCTGATCAGCTCCCTAAAGACAGAAATCCATCATCTGTTCAGCGCAGTTTTGTTTATAGTGTTGTTTATTCTTTAAAAACAAACTGAAAAAGGAGCTGTGCAGATCAGAAACATACATCACCACATATTTACATCAGCACGATGGGCTCACGCAGGAAAAATGCACCCAGAAAGTAACTGTGCTCAATCACTTAATGCTAAAATTCTCTTTTCATTGGTTTAGGAAAAGGAATATTCCTTCACTATGAAGCCAACTCAAATGGAAATAACTTTGGACCTATTTAAAGTAATTAGAATAGAAATACAGGATCCATGTAAACAAAACCAATGACAACAGTTTTCTGTCCATAATCGTGTCTCCTGTTCACGCTGGGCAGTAAGAAACCCCCTCTTGGTGTTCTTCATGGGGGGGAAACAAAAAAAGGGGATAAAATTCAGTTCTCGTTTTGTGCAAAAATGTATTCCAGTGTTAGCCGGATGCTTCTATGAGGCTTCAGATGTCTGAGTGAGTCAGGGTTAGGGTCTCTCCTACATAAGGCCGAACATAAACTCTTGTATAACAACACCCCCCACCACACACACACACACACCCACACCCACACATTGTCATAACAAACAACACTTTCTTTGGCTGGTCGTGACAGAAATTTCCATTGCAAATGAGATGTACTACCCAGCATGCACTGCAGCATGAAACACAACGGAAAACCTTGAAACTTTGCACTCAGCTGTAGACCTGACCAATAATGTCTTTTCAATAATAACCAAACATGCTACGTCCTTGACAAAAAGCACTCAACTCCAACCTGCTGACTCACTGTGAAACACTGAGCAATTCCACTCAATCCAGCCAGTTTATCGTCCTCTACCTGCTGTCTGCGCGCTCCCCCCTTTGGCCTTCTTCTTCTTCTTCTCCTTCTCCTTCCCATCTTTGCCCTTGTTCTTGGCCAGCTGCAGGAGGCTCTTTGAGATCTGGTTGTTGCCTTCGCTGCCCTTGAGGTTCGTGGAGGATGAGGTAAAGGGATTGAGACCTTTCCCTTTGGGTTTAGACCGCTGGGGCTGCAGCCTTGGCAAGGAGGAGGAAGATGAGGAGGAGAGCTCCAGCGGGTCCAGCTCCAGAGACTGGGAGCTGCCAGCAAACTCATCAGATGTTGTAGAGGGAGTCCTCTGGAAAGGAAGGAACAAGAGGCACTTAGGAAGATGAACAGCTGTGGTTTGCATCTGTATGTGAATATGTATGAAAGGCTTTTGCTAAATAATGAGCACAACTGTTTCTAGAAGAGCTCAGTGCTGGAAAATGATCATATTTAGATTTTTTTTTTTAATAAAATCCTGTAAACATAAATGTGCCTTTTGGCTTGTGTTGCAACGCTGCTTGCTAGTTAATATGTAGCCAAGAGCTTTTTTAAAATCCCCTCTGAAGAGGACCCAGGTTCAAGCCTCTGCCGTTAGCATCCATAAACATCAACCAGGCTGGAGTGTCACTGAGCACAAAAAATGAATCCTTCCAGGCTCAGTGAGTGTTCCCCTGCAGCTGAGGGGGTAACAGAAGAAGCAGTTTCCCTGCAGGCATCAGCAGATTGTGTTATCATTACTGTTATGATTTTCAGAGCGTCCCCGCTCACCTCAGCCAGACGCAGCTCCTCCATCTTGTTGAGCTGCCGCTGCACAGCCTCCCTGTCCCTCTCCAGCTTCCTCTGGGCATCTCTCAGTCTCTCCAGGTCTTTCTGATACTCCTCCTTCTTGTTCTGCAGCTCCTGCCTCTCCTCCTCCAGGTCTTTCTGCTGCTTCAGGATCTCCTCCTCCTGCAGTGGTTGAGAGAAGCATTTTATTGACATGACAATGGTGTGAGATGTCACATAGTATGTTTTCAGCTCTTCAGACTTTAGTGGAAACCTGCCATACCTGAGAACAAATTAATAAAAGCTACTGGCAGCCTGATTTAATAATGTGGCCACACTCCCCAAAAAATCTCCTTTAATGCATGAAAAAAAATGAACTCTAAACTTCACCAACGCTGAATGAATAATTTATTATCTCCTCATATATTACATCAACTGCATCACACTGCAGGTGCTGCTGCCTGCTGTGCATTATAAAGTTGATCACAACTGGAATCCAGAATCAACTAATTATCACTTAAGTATTCAGACTTTGGGGAGACAGTGCAGGGAATTTGGCCCTGTTCATACCCATATGCACTCACATACCTGCATATGCACATACATATGTATGCACATACGCATGTGTGCAAACACAATCAAACAAATTCTATATGACATGAAATAGCAACTCAATTATCAAGTATGAAATGGAGCAGGAAGTACACACTCATCAATCCCTACCCCATGCTCAACCTCCACCATGTTCATCGTCACCCCTCATTTCCCCTCAGCATGTGTCTACACTCACCACACACACACAAAAAAAGGAAAAGTGACAGAGAAAAAAAATGTTGCTGCACCCTCGTCACTAACAGTTTGGCTACAATCACGTGCAAATCTACCACCTTTTTCCCTCTAATCCCTAACACTATCAGAATGGGATTTTTGGCTTCTGAAAATACTAAAATGATTTGAAGTAACCAACATCAAGAACTAGATGCATTTTTCCAAATGTTCTTCTTCAAAAATATAGGTTTAGTTTTCCAGACATGGACTAAAATGAGTCCAAGGTATAATGATTCTGCTCTGTGATGGTGATTTAATATGGAAAATAATGAGCATTAATTGTGGCTTCACTGTACAGCGAACACTACATTCATGAACAGCTGAATATAACGACAGCTCCACGACAGAGTTAAACTAAAGGCTAAACAACATGGAGAACATGTTCTCATTCTCAAGCTGAGTCTTTCTACTTCTCTGCAGCCTTGTCAGTTGAAATTCGACCCTGCGACTTATCTCTCAGCTTTTCGGGCTTCTCAGTGAAAGCTATATTTTTAAGGCAGTGTGCCATCACTTTAAAGCACTGCAGGAGATGTGAATGCCTTGCACAACTGTACATTGTAATTTATCAGGTAAAAAAAAATTGCACGAGGTGAAACACTGCAGCAAGAGACCGTCTTGGTGGTTACTGTCAGAATTATGGCTGCCCAGAAACTATTAATAATAAACAGCACTAGCAGAAGATGATGCATAGTTACCTGTGTGTGCACCAGTGCCTCCCTTGCAGTGAGCTGCTTTTCCCTGAGCTCCCACTCCTTCTCCCTTCTCCTCTTCTCCTCAGCATGAGCTGCCTGTTGTCTCTGCAGGGATGTCAGCTCCTGCCGCTGCTTCTCCAGGCTGCGCTGCTTCTCCTGTTCGATCAGAGAGCCGGGCCGCGAGGACGGTCGGGATAACGAGGTGCAAGAGGAGGAGCGCTCGCTCAGGGCCTGCCGCTGATCCTCTATGAAACTGTCCTGCTGGACTACCACCGCCTGGGTTAGACAGAGCCACAGAGATCAGGTCAGACATACCCCTCCCTTCCTGGGGCTGTGTGGTCTTTGGAACATGCTGTATGTGGATGGAGGTGTTTCTCCTGTTCTTTTCAATGAAAAGCTTCACAGAGTTGCATCATGTGAGTTCTGAGCTGGAGTGCTGGATGAAGCGCAATGTTTAGAAACCATCATACCTGCAGAGTGCTGAGCAGGAGATGTAGGTTGGAGACACTGTGAAGGACCTGCTGTGGAAAAAGAGAGAGCAGTGAGTGTAACCTCAAACCTGTGGCTGTGTTCTTGTTATCCAGGAGAGAAAAATCCTCTTCCATTGCAAGAACAGAGCTGTTTGATATCACATCGGTTATTGCTGCACTTGACGTGTTAAAATGCACCATAACCAGTAGTGCTTCATGCAGTATGAATTTAATACGCTGATTTAACTTTACAGGGATGTGACCTTTTCTCCTCTCAGAGACACACAGACGCTGACCTCACATGTTACTGCGAACTGCACAAAACAGCTTTCATAAAGTGCCACATCTGGATGAAGTCCTGTGGTGTCACTCAGAAAAAATGATTAAAAAACAGATTTTACTACAGCAGAACTAAAATTGATTTATAGCTACACTAAATAATTTTTAAAACTACACTGATCACCGACAATAATAAAAAAGTGCCGCATTAATATAAAGATACCCAGTATTTAATTAAAATCAAATATTAAGGTGGTGCTCACATTAATGAATCAATAATTATGATCCAGTAATATAATTTATATGATTTGAGAAGGGCTACTCTGCCTAATGAGTGATTTTACATTTTAAATAAAACACTTTCAGGGAGCAGCTGAAAGAAGAAGAAAAATAAGAAATAAAATACTTTTAGGAACCTTGGGCATATTTTTATGGTTACATTTTTGTACTATTAAATAAGTTTATGAGTTTTACTTAAGTAAAAACTTGACATGTGTGTTTCTCCATTTTGCAATCAGGTTGAAAACTGTCCCCAGTGATTTCTACACAGATTTCCCACACTGCATTTATTCCTGATCAAATGTTCAGATTTCCTGCTGTTCCTGGTCCTTCTGTGCCACCCAGATAAAAAAAATCCTGGAAATGCCTCCGTCTGCCTGTGCAGGGCTCACCGGATCTTTGAAACCTGAGATGTCTGCGGTGCCAAGAGGAGGAACCCCACTCAGTTTGGTGGTTCTCACTTTTCCTCTAGCAAACCAGTAAAACAGCGCATCATGTCTCTACAGAGCGGTAGAAAACTTGGCGCAGATGTTGATGCTCGTCAGAGGATGAATTTTTATTCATCATCATCATCATCATCAGAAGTATTTTCCTGCTCCTCAGTTTAAAAATGCTCCCAAAGCTGCTACATTCCTGTGCGCTGTTAGCACGCTAAAATGCTAAACCTGAGACAGTTCATGCGGCGCCTGACAATCAGCTTCATGTAGCTGCTCGCAAATCTAAAAGTTTACAAAGTGTTCTTTAAAACTGCAAAAATATTATAATGTGACAGTTCAACTTTATTTTTCTCCCGTGCTGAGTTACCGCGCTGCTCTGGATTCTTGTTCATTTTCATCTCAATTTTCATTCAAAACTCACCTCACCTCACAAATTTGAATTTAGAAAAGAATGAATATGTTGTTATAGGTGGGGAATGAATTAAAGTGGAGTGTGACAGGTGTCAAAGGGAAAGCTTTTAATGCCAAATCAACCGAGAGAAGGAAACAGTTGATCCTAATTTTGTGTAACTGTGAGCTGTGATTAAAGGTTTTAAAGATTTTCAGATTTAAAACCGGGCCGGTGCGTTGTGGCTCAACTTCAGCTTTACTGCTGTCTGAGACAACAAGCAGATTAATGCTGATAGCAATGCTGCTGACACACAGTTCTGGCAGTTTCCATGTAAACAGCGGCTCGAACTGAATTAGACACAGGAAGTCGGCGTTACCTCACTGTTCCTCTTCAGCAGCTGCAGCAGGTTGGCGTTTCCTCCCTGCACACAAACATTAAGACGCACTGAGTAAGCTAAAACAAAATAATGCACTCGCATGCAAACATCTGCTCTTGTGTACAGTATGTGTATGTGGGCGCTGCGTACTGTATACATCACTGAGCGAATGTGATTAAAGCTGCACATGTGGGTGTGCTGTGAAGTCTAATTGTATCTGGCTGTGATTACGTGTGATTGATTTCGTGTCGTGCAGCTTTATTTTAAATCGGGACGAGCTAAACAGCTCTAAAAACGTATTTTCCATTTACAAAGGAACGAACGGACCATTGTGAATACAAAAGAAGATGGAAGGCTTGAATCAACTCTGCATTGTATTTTTAATGATGTCTCTGACTTCTGAGCACCCCCCCCTCCTTTTACCGCTGAACTCGCTTTGAACTTTGGCACCACGCCTGGGGTGAAATGTTAAGGAAAAAATTAAATGCTTTCCTTTTGTTTTCAGAGAGCAGCATTTACAAGGACCGGCCTGCTGAATAGTTGCCTCCTTCTCCTTTGTTAAACAGCACATTATGCTTACTGTAGCCTGTCTCTGCTAAAAGATTCAAGACACAATAATGTGCAGTCTGGCTGCTGGTATATGTAGGATAACTGACTACTGAAGGCTGGCATCCAGTGCAGAGCTGCAATAGCAGCACCTAAAGGCAGCCCATTCATTTCCATCAGCTATTGAATCCTACACAACTGATGGTCGCTATTAGCAACAGGACCTGGCAGGAAGAGTCAAGGGGCTAATTCATTGGAGGGAGAGAAGCAGTTAAATTCATCTTAACAGTACTGTTAATGTTGGAGGACAAATGCACCCCCACACGTGCCCTCAGGCTCTCTCTGATGTATGGGGGCGCTTTGGCTGCTGTGATGCCAACCTTCTTTAAAACGCTGTCGGACTCCGTCCTGCGCAGGTCCCCCGCCGCATCCTCGCTCTCGTCTCTGTCTCCGCCTGATGTAAAAGGAAACCGCAGGGAAAAAAAAGATGAGGCAAACGGAGAGCTCTAAAACATAAGATAATCCCACCCTAGTGCTGCGTTATTAAATAAGACAAATGTGATTATAATCAGTGATTGTTACTGAGGGAAAATCATTAATATCCACCACAGCATTAGCTCAGCCACAGTCCTGGCAGATCAGCTGTTCTCAGAGCCAACCCTCACCAGCTGACGGTTCAGCTGATACCTTACATCCAACATCCAACTGGCATCTTATATTTAATCTTTTTTAAATCAGATTTATTGTCTTTGGCTAAGCAAAAAAGTCAAAAGCTGAAAAAAAAAAAAGATGTTGGTCAACATGAAATGGAACCACAGCACAAGGTCACAAAGAAAGAAAACAGAAAAAAGGCTGCAGTGGTCGGATTTCATTGTTTTTGAGGAGTTGAAGTTCTTCGGTCTGACTTGTGTCTTCTCCACTGCAGAAGGATCAGTGTGAGCATAAACATGCATGAAGTAGCCCAGGTGATTGCCTCCCAGTGACAGCTACAGCATGCAGACTTGAGTCTGCAAAGCTCATGTCAGGACCTTTAGCCTCTCCACAGCTGCTGCACATCTACAGGCTGCTTTGCAACCTCCACCACCGCCCCAGCTCCTCCTTTCATACTGCAACTTAATCAGCGTTGTGCTTCTTGTCATTAATGGCTGCTCTGTTATGTAATTGGGGGGGGCTCGTGCTGATGTTCTTTCCACATATGTGCACGTGGAAAGGCAGAGAGGTCCCAGGATAGAGCCAAACCACCAAATCTAAACTACTGCAGATGGAAATAATCTTCCTCTGATTACAGCGGTCCTGACTGAATTATGGTTACTTATCAAAATGTTGGTGATTACATTTTTCTTGGTGAAAAGTTTTTCGTGGAGAATATGAGATTTATTCTCATGCTCATGTCATCACTGTCCAGCACAACATGTGCAAAGCAAGACCAAAAGACCTGTACTGTATGAAGCAGGATTAAGGCTTAGTGAGGTAACTTCAGCTCCCTACTCACTGATTTTGTTTGTGAACACCACCACGTGACACATGAATTTAATTAAATAAAAATTGTAATTGCAGCCATATCCCCACGTCTTAATGACAGAGCTGCGATGTTTAAACTCTGTTAACTTATGCAGTCTGCATTTTGGCTAATTGTCCTTCCAGCCTTTAATCAGGCCCCAGAAGAGCAACAACAATGAACACTGAAACTGTATCAAAAGAAAAAGCTTGTAGCTTTGTAGCCGAAACAATGAAAAGTTGGTGTAGAAGTTAATAATTTATTTGGTGTTCATAGTGAAAAAATGTGAGGTGACATATCGATTAATATTTAGGAGGAGAAAAAAAATTTCAAACCCATTTTCAGAAACACTTTCTCTCTCTCTCCACCCTTCCATCTCTGACAAGGTTAATAAAAGTTTTATGTTTACCAGGAGAAATTCAGTGCAATTTTGTGTGATAGTGAATTTTTATTATTTTTCAAAAACAGACACAAAGAACATGGGGCTGGGGGGGGGGGGGGGGGGGGGGGGGGGGGGGGGGGGGGGGGGGGGGGGGGTCCTTCATATAATTCATGCTTTTGACACCGAGTCCTCTTCCTTGGCAGCCATCATTTCTTTAGATGCCAGGAAGGATCTGAAGTATGGAAAATGAGAAATTCTCTCTACAGTTCAGCGGAAAGCACGGCCTGACGGATAAGCCGAGCGGGCCGTTCAGATACTCGAGTTCTCAGACAGTCTGCAGGAAGACAGCTGAGAGCTTTTGTAACCAAAAAAAGAATCCAAACTATTACAGTTTTTATGTTGTCAACAAGTGATTCCCGTGAAGGCTGCAGCCAGCTTTGCTATGTCAGGAAAATAAGTGGCTCTCACGTACTCTCTGTGGAAACTCAGGAGTCAAAGGATTTTCTGCTGACATACATTTACCTTCTGTTATATTAATGTTGAATCTGACATCTCATCTGGAAATAATGCACAGCCTCTTTTTTCGTAACTTTAGTTACACTTTCTTCCTCCCCCACTCACAGACACCTCTTTAAATCCTATATTTAATCTAAAATACAGTTAACTAATAGCACAAAAAACCCCACACATTCATGTGTTACATTTGCTGTCATTAATCTTCATTTTCCACATTATAATTGCGTATTCAAGCGACATCTCCCTAACAAAAATGCCACTGTTTGGCTGCAGATCTCCAGGTGAGACTGGGGATGTAGAGATCTGCGCTTCTTAGTGCTCTTATGGTTCAATGCATTCGACACTATCAGCTTGCAAGCCACCAGTTCAGAGATATCGCCCCAGGCCACCTTTCCCTCAGGAAGCTTCAGCTCTGCTGTCCAAGCCTCCGTTTGAAATGTTTTATCTAACTGCTGTGAACAGGGGGATTGTGGGAGGAGGTGGGTATGACCACCGAAACCCTGTTTCAAGATGAAAAATGAAATATTCCACTTTTAAAACTGTGCTTTGGCTTTCAGCAGTGTTGTCACACATTTGCAGTCCAGTCACTAAGCTGGTGCAGTTATCTTGACAAGCAGGTGGGGGTGTGTGGGGTTTTCTAGCATGTTTCACTGCACTGGATTGCACAATATCAAAAAAAAAAAGACACCAACAAATGTCCAGAGCAGCACACTTACTCTTACTGCTGTGCATCTGGTGACTGTCGAAGCCTCCAAAGGTCTCAGCCCTGCGGGGCAAACACACCGGCCCCGCGCCTCCTCCCTCCTGGACGCTGGCCATTGCTCCACCCAGGCTGCCGTTCACCAGCGCCTGCAACGTCTCCACTGTCATGGATGCACACAGAGGCAAATATCAGCGTGCAGGTCAGTAAGTGAATTATCCAGCTAACTGTGTTACAGTTCAGCTCTGCAGCCATATATCCTGGCAGGCTGAGACTGGCTCCTGTTGCTAAGCAACTATTGACAACCTATTAGAGCCACAGAGCTTCTTCACTAAAAGTTTAAACATCTTCGCAATCTGAAATTTATAGAAACTCTGAAAAGATGTGCGCATTGCTACCAGCATACAGTGCGCGGATGCCGCACTGTGACCTTTCCTGTCTGGCAGGCTCTCAGTAAAACACAATAACCTCAGGAGGAGAAATCACATTACTGCTGCCAATTCACATATCAAATAAGGACAATTACTGCTGCAGGCTTTACAAGGACGAGGCGAAAAAGACATTGTGCCATGGAGTAGGTAAACTTTTGCTGCTAGTTTGAAAAGTTATAATCATTACAGGAGTTCTCCCTCATTCATCTGCCCTGTGTTTGAGCCGCAGCCTGTTTTTCTTTGAACTGTCACAAAGTTACTAAACGTGTAAACTGTGAAACAAATCCTTTGTGTTTTTTAACCAGCTCCAGATTGTTGTGGAACACTCTTTGCCTGCAGCGGGACTAAATAATAAGGAGGACCTGTTTAAAATTTCCTTATGTAAGTCACAGCTCTGACCACTGAAGCAGCTCCGCTTCTTCACAAACAAACACCAAGAACAGGTTCAGGGATTCTTTGTAAAAACCAAATTCATTCACCGTTTAAGATTTTCCAGCATACATACTCAAAACAAATGTTTCACTTCTTCATTACATAAAGATGTTACCAAACTATAAGAGGATGTTGATGGGTCCATAAAAAGTCTTAGATTGTCTAATAGGATCAGGTGATCCTGAACCCTCCCTTAGTTATGCTGCTGGGGGGTTCCCATGATGCACTGTTTCTTTTCATTCACCTCTTTTACTCTGTTTATACTCCACTCTGCATTTAAACATTAGTTATTATTAATCTCTGTCTCTCCCCCCTCACAGCAGATGACTGCCCCTCCCTGAGCCTGGTTCTGCTGGAGGTTTCTTCCTCTTAAAGGGAGATTTTCCTTCCCACTGTCACCAAATGCTTGCTTTAGGGGGTCTTTTTGACTGTTGGGTTTTCTCTGTAATTACTCTAAGGTCTTTACCTACAATATAAAGTGCCTTGAGGAGACTGTTTGTTGTGATTTGGCGCTATATAAAAAAAAAATTGAATTGTCACATTTACTGGTAAAAAGCCTTAAAAATCAGTCAAGATTGGTGGAGTTTTTTAGTTTCCGATTCATGCACAGTTAGCTCATCCAGTTCCACTACTGTTAAGGCCACAGTGGGTTCATTTAGGCCTCACAGCTTGCTGGGCTTGCAGTTCACTGCTGCGAATGCAGAATGCTCATCAGTCTATGGAAATGGAAACACGGGATGTGGCTAATGCCTGGAAATTCTTTTGTGTTGTGTTCTTAAATTCAGTTACTCTGATATCACTTCAAAATGGACAATATTTTACTGTCCATGTTGAACTGATATCAGACTGCTGATGAGACTTGCTGCCTGTGATTGTCAGTTGGCTGGTTATGCAATCACTTGCTTCCATTTTTGACTGCATGAAGGCACTAACAGACGCTCCTGGCTGCTCATTCTTTTTGTCGACGTGGGTTTGGTCCTTACTTCAACAATAATTTGTATTTTTACGCTAATGCTAATTAGAACACCAAACTCCGGCCCACTGTTCTGTCAGAGAGTACACACAGAGAAAGGATTGGCACTACAGCTCAGGCTCAGATTGGTGAGCAAGGCTCAGGCAGACTTGTCTTCATTTATCCCAAAGACAAACGCTATTAAACTCTCCAGTTTATTCTATTCAGTGATCTAAAAAGCAAACTATTAAGTATTCAGACAGCAGAGTCCCATGAAAGTAAAGCAATTACAATTTCAAGCAGTTTCAAGCACTTAATCCAAAATCCAAGCACTTTTCAAACCTTGAAAACACAGTATTTAAATTCAAGGGTTTCCAGCACCCGCAAAAAACCCTGCAGGTTGTTGTAAGAGTGCATCATCACTCATATAGAGTACCACAGCACCCATATACTAAACATACAGCTTATACTGCAAATAACAAATAAAGGGAATATTATGAGGGGATACTAAAAACATAAAATCAAACTGTCTTAGAAACAATTTAAATTAGGTTTATCTCAAATTATTATTTTTTTAATCTATAAATACACATTAAATGGCTATTTAGCATATTTAATGTTTGGTCTTCCAGGAGCTATCCTGACCCAGGCGTTTAAATTTAAAGTCATCATATCTTTCTCCATGTTTCGTTCCCTTTACCACAACATACAATAACTGCTCTCAGTGCACTTCGCAGCTTTCTTCTAAAACATATTTGATGAACAACGCTGCCAAAGCACCAAACAGAGCTGTAGTAAAATCTCAAAACACATCCCAACTCCTTTAATGTTTTCCACACATTAATATTTCTCTCTCAGGCTCCGCAGAGATCCAACTACCAAGCTAATTAATTTTAAAACAGGGCATGCCCTCATCGGATGAATTAACAAGTTTTCTTTACATACAAATAAGAACTCAAAAGTTTTACAGAACACTTTTGGTCCTTACATCAACACAGGTGATCAGAAACTGTCCACATTTCATTACAAACAATAAGGTGTCTTTACAGCAGACGTTTTTATGCCTCACACTGAGACACAAGTTTTGATTAATAAGTGAAATCAGCTGCGCGTTATGGGTGAGTGAGTCCTTTCTCTTCAATCAAAAGTCAGAATGCTTAACGTTGCAAGCATTTTGAGATGGGGAGCGCTTCAGTTTAAGATATATTATTTAATTGATTATGCAAAGATAATGCAAAGATATTATAACAAATTTCTATTAGTACTAACAGCACTAATCGCCCTGTTTCGCAGCGTCAGGACCCTTTTGGTGTTATAAGCACACTAAATGTCTTTGTTGTCCGAGACCGACTGCAAGTAGCCGCGGCCTGCAACATCCTCAGCCACCCTGAGATCACTTTTGATCACAAGGTGATTTCAGGTCACCTGGTGGGAAGCGACTCATCTCCGAACAGTCACAATCTGACTCGGACTGACTGCAGTCACTCTGAAGGACTGGTGAAGGTTTGCAAATAACTGCCATCTAATTTATAAACGCAGACAGATGACAGCAATCTGTCTGCTACACATGTCCCTGCAATAGGAGACCCAGCTCATTCCCCACTGGTTGTATTCTGGATATATTCCTATATAAAAGTGAGGTCACTGGTTGTCATTTTGCAGTTAAATCACCATCCTGCAGCAATTACATCAACATTTGCAGAAGAATTTCTGAGTTTCTGTTACAAATCTACGAGGTTCTGCCTGGACTCTGAATGTAAGTAGATGATGTGAATCTCTGTGCAAGTAAACAGCAACAGATTTGCAATTTTCACTGATTTATCACAATTAATCATCACATCATCAGAAGCAGCTCGTATGTTAGCAGACTTCCTCAGTCTTATGGCCATTTTATCGCTGTCCTGATGCACCACTGTCACTATGAAGATGGCAGCTGACTGTGAGGGGTCGCAGTCGTCCATGTCAAAGGCAACAAGATTGGCAGTTCCTTGCACACAGCTGCAATAATTTTGGTTGTGTCACTGTCTCCAGTCACCGTTTTTGCTAGTGTAACTGTAGCATACCCTCAGTTCACTGTATGTAAGAGATGGACCTGGCCATTAGGTCTAAAGAGTGAACCTGTTGTGGAAACGGACTAACCTGCAGTAAGCATTTCCCTGGTGAATATTTATTACACTAGTTTCAAGTCTTACTGAATACCTGATGTTCATTTTGTAACTTGCGGCGTTATTTAGAGTAAAACAGACAATAAAGCAGGCATTCATTTGGGAGTGGTTTGATTGACAGGTCGCTACAGGATGAGTCCTGTGGTTCTTTAATTAGATCTCAGAAGATGGTGAGAGCCAGAAACCTCAGTTTGAGCCTTTAAATACAGAACCTCACAATAATGGGTGAAGGGCGTCATGGTGGCCAGATCCTTTTTTTAAAATATGCAGTCTATGCTTTTAAGTCTGCCTATTTAATGAAATGTAAAAACATATACAGGCTAATGTGGTTTAAGATGTACTTCATGTTCAGATAGGGGTTGACAGACCCACTACAGTAGTAGTATAGTTCACACACCTCTCACTGTGTTCATTCTAATTTATTTCTAAGAATATGTAATGAATGATGCATCTACAGCACACATCTTAGAAACCCGCCTTTTCTCTGTCTTACCTTCCTGCAGGGCATCTTTCATGATGGATGCCCCCCCGGGCGGCTCCAGGTTGCAGGGCGACCTGAAGAAAGGTTGGACCTGCGGGCAGGCCTCCTCGCCTGGACTCGTGCCCTCCCACATCCCCCTGAAAAGCTGCACCTTCTCCTCCAGCAGAGACATGATTTCTGTATCCTTTTTCCTCAACAGTTCTGACCGGCAGAGACAGACAGAAAAACAGACGGTGAGAAATCCCAGCGAACGCACGTCTGCTTTCGATCGCGCAAACAAAACGAACAGGTTTCTCACACCTCTCATTTCCTTTGCTTTGGTCTCTAGCTGTCTCTTGTCATCTTCTGTCTCGCTAGGAATCCCTTCGTCCTCATCCTTCTCCCTGTCCAATAAAGGAAATAAGGATGATGTACAACATCCAGTAAATTAGACAAGATTAAAGACCAACAATCTGCATCACTTCCAGTGTCTGTGTCTACATTTAGAAGTGTTTAATCAATTAACTGTATGAAGATGAATTATTCACCAGAGTTTTGGTAATTAAAAACTTGTCATTTATAAGTTATTTATTACAGATATAGATATTATCAAAGAACAAATAACATGCATTTGGGGATTTCAGCTGTTTATAAATGTTTGCTTCATTTTTGTCTTTGTAAATTCAAAATCAGGGGACCCGTGTGACAAGGTGGGAAAAAATAAACCGTTTGAAAATCTTCACCTTGGGCTCTGAGACATTTTGAAATATTTTCATTTGCTTGTGACATTTTCCAGGCTTCTCAGAAAAAAAAAAACAAAAAAAAAAATGATTTGTGAAAATAACTATTAGCTTCCAGCCGATCTACAACCGATCAGCCCGTGCATCAATCCCACGGGACAACAGGAAACTCTGCCAAAAGTTTGAAGCATACGGTAATTTTAGTTAAAAAAAAAATCCAGAGCATCAGTTTTGTTTTTTCTCTCCATTCTTGCCAATAGCTTGATCTCAATTTGTGTTTTGACAGAAGTCAGACCGGGAGGGAGACAGAGTGCTAAATCTCTCCCTTTCCCACTGGGTGCATTCAAATAATCCTCTGCTTATAGTGAGCTGTCCTTGAAGCCAATCCAGTATTAGACTGTCCCTGAGTACATCCTATCCCCAGGTAGTGCTAATCCTCCTAACAGCACAGTGCTCTGTCTGGAGAACTGGGCTTGGTCTAACTCCTGGTTTACATCATAGATGCACTGGTGATGAACTCTAAGAGGGCCAGCCCTGAATGCAAAGTACAGTGAAGGCAGAGTTTCTTCTGCAGGAGAGGTAACAGGTTACAGTAAACGAGAAAAGATCAGGATCTAAGCTTGCAGAGTACAAAATGCAAAAGTACTTGGGTGCTAAGTATGTTACTATATTTAATCCCAGTATGTCCTAAAATAAAAACACTGACATGAATCCTACTCACATGGACTGCATGGCTTCCTGGATGAGTTGCATCCAGGTGTTGCGTTCTTCTTTTGAGCTGGCCAGAACCTCCATCATCTCCGGCTTCTCTATGCCCGCCGTGATGAGGAAGAGGCCGCGCTCTTCGTTAGCGACCTCCCTGACAATCAGCTTCTGCAGGGAGATCACGGTGGAGCGCTGGTCCTGGAGGGAGAGAGGCGACATGGGAGGAGAATGAAGGGAAAAAAAAAAGACAGAGAGAGAGAAAGAGAGAGATGACAGTGGGAGGGCCAGGGGGAAGAAAGGGGGAGGAGGGAAGACAAATGGTGAGGATTGGGGAAGAGGATGGGAAAGGCAGAAAGACGGGTGGGTTGAAGCACAAGAGAAAAGGAGGGGGAGGAAAAAAGATAATTGCAGGAGAAGAAAGGAAAGAGAAACAAAGACAAAAGGATGGAAAAAAGACCGCAGAATGAGTGAAGACTTCGGTGACATAAAGGGGAAAAATGGGGGGGGAAATAGAATAAAGAGAAAAGAAGAAGCCGAAGTGACATTCGGGCTAATTTTATGATTATCGTGGCTGTCAGCTGATTCACGGAGCCTCTGCTAACCTTGCATTCTTAAGCGTGCCAACACTGTAAAGCACATTTTAGTACACCACAAACCACTGCATCATTTCTCCTCGAACCAGTAAAACTCCAAAGCTTGTAACCACATCCCTACATTTTTTCCTGCAACCACTTGTCTGAGGTTTAAAGAATAGGTTGAGTTTTTTTTTTTCCCCGTGTGTTTGTCTTCCTGGTGTGACTACATTGTAAACAATAGGAAGAAAATCCACAGCGCACGTTCTGCAGTTTAAACCAAATCAAGTGAGTGTTTTAGAGGGAAGAAAATTCTTCAGTGCAGCTCATCAAATGGAACAGAAAGCTTGAGTTTGCACTAAAAAAACGCTCCACATCCAACATGAAGGGAGGCAATAATTCTTACAACAGTTACAGCAGCTACAAACGCGCAGTTTTGATGGGATACTTTTACAAAAAATACTGCGTGAACTGCAAAGGAATTACAGCCATTTTTATACACACTCAAACATAATTCAACAATTCACTCAAAGGCTTTTTCCCTGACACGTGTGAGCTATTTCTGTCACTTTTCACCAGTTCACCAGCAGAAACCTCTGCTGGAGGTTTCTTCCTGTTAAAGGGAGTTTTTCCTTTCCACTGTCACCAAGTGCTGCTCATAGGGGGTCGTTTTGACTGTTGGGTTTTCTCTGTATTATTGTAGGGTCTTTACCCACAATACAAAGCACCTTGAGGCGACAGTTTGTTGTGATTTGGCGCTATATAAATAAAATTGAATTGAATTGAATTGAATTAACTGGTGAAAGGACTGGAGAATAATCCAGGTGTGGTATTTGCATTCAGGAACTTTGGCTGCAAACCCACAACATGCAGTTGAAAGAGCTCGACTGCCATCTTTAAGCTGCAGAAACAAAACTAACCCATCACAGGGGGGGGGGGGGGCATTATCAGAGAGCAAATCAAGAGCTTCGGTGTGTTTAGAGGAGGACAAAAAAGAACACACGGGGAGCTCGGCTGCATAAAAAAGGCTCTGATGTCCACTGCGGATGATCACAGGATCCTTTCAATAGTAAAGAAAAGCAACCGAAGAGAAAGACCCACAAAACACAACTGAAGACGAGAACAGTAAAACCCTGGAAGAACATTACAGATGAAGCCTTTTCTTTGTGATGCTCGCTGGTTCCAGGCTTCAGGCAGTCACTGCCTCAAAAGGATTCTCCAAGTCTTTCACGCCCTGTTAATTTGTCCAATTACAATTGAATGTGAATTACAGTGGCAGCAGTTCCTTTTTTCCCCCCATCAATCCATGAGAAGAGAGCAGGAAATCACTTTAGCTTCTTGTTAATTTTTGGGCTGCCAGGTTTCAAGCTGTGGTCTGCAGACAGGAGCACACCCACTGCACCAATGAGCCAACAAGCTGGTAACACTGAATGCAACCAAAATAAAAGCTGATCGTTCCGACTGAGGAGGGAGACGGAGCCGAATGAGTGTTTACTGAGAGGCGTGCGGATGCGTTTCCTGAGAGACAGTTTCTGTTTTCAGAGAAGATCATTTGTGTTGTCATTTTGATGTTTGAATCTTCACGCCAGCAAAGATATGGAGCCACAGACAGCTCTTCAGAGAGTCCAATCTCAAAGTAATGAAGTAGGCAGGCTCAAATTTTGGAGAGAATTTCATGGTGGAAGGCTATGCTGTACAGCTCAAGTAAATATGATAAAAGATCTTTTTACTTTCCTTCATTTTTTTAAAAATGAAGCTTCCAAACATCGAGTTGTTCAGGCCTGTGAACGAGGCTGGGTAATACTCGCCTGTCTTAACCACAAGCCCGTATAAATAACAGCAGCTTGAATATGCTGAACACAAACATATGAAGCCAACTCTAAAATGTAAATTTTGTAACACAGGTCCAAATTTATCTGCTGAAAACATTTAGATTCCCCTCGTCTTTTTATTTATTTCCCTTTTTAGCTCTGCAGGTTTGTGTTCCCTCTCCTGTAGAGGTGGTGGTGATGATCTATGACCTGCTACAGTAGCCGCATGTACTCTTGTTGATCCACAGAACTGATGCCTATACTCTCAAAAACAAACCCTCTCCACATGGCTGCCATCCATTTCAAACCACATGTTATTCCCCTTTCTAATGTCAACAGCCCCAACTCAAACACGCCAGGCTTTTTTTCATTGATGGATGTGATTATTAAGCCACCGGCCTGCCTCTGTTTTCATTCCCCTTGATGCGAGTGTGAGACGGGGGGAGAGAGAGAGTGCCGTGCCATGAAACTGTGAGTCCTGTAAACACGGAAAAAACAGCTCAAAACTATATGATTTATCACAGCTGGGTTAGGAGCCCTGGGCCACATAAGCTTTATTAGGTGCAGCTAGCGTGCTAGCAAGAGGCAGGCATTATTGCACAATGGGAAAGCTAAGAAGGGCAGCTACTACTGACAGCAACAACAGTGGGAGAGGAAAATATGACAACATCATGTCTGGCAGCACTCGTGGGCTCTTTATACCTACCAGCATGGCAAAGACATATTTCTGATCTTTCTCTTGGAGGAAGACGAAGACGTCTGATAGGAGCAGAGCATGAACCTCTGAAAGAGCAGCAGAACAAAATCAGCTGTGGTTGGATAAGTTCAAATACATTAAAATTTAAGACTTTAATCTCCCACTCCTCACCCTTTAGTCTTCCCTGGGTGTTTTTCAGCTGTAGCGCTCCGTCGTGGATCAGCCGCCTCCTCAGCAGGTCCTCCCTGGCAAAAATTTGACCGTTCTTCATCATCATGATCGACTTGTTGTCCATGCGGCTGTGAAATTCCTTCAGGCGGCGTTTTTTCTCGTGTTCGTTCACCTTGCTGTCGACCGCTGCTATCACCTCCTTCACGAGTCGAATAGCCTCCGTCAGGTCAAAGTAGTCTTCGTCGCTCTCTGTGTTGGACATACGATGAGAGTTTAGGAAGTTCGTCCTATCTGAGATTACCAGAAGAATGTGATTTTAAACCAGCCGAGGTGAAAATGCAGCGCCATTACATCCGGTAGTTAAATGACTCCAATCTGACACACTTAACCCTGAGCGGCTCAGACAGCCGAGGTGGTGTTTAAGCACAGCAGACAATGAAGTGGCATTTCAGCATTTTAACCGGCTCTGCATTTCCACTCACTGCAGGAGTGTTGGAAACTTTTTTTTTTTTTTAATTTAAATGGTATTAGCTGGTCACAGTGAGTCACACATATTAATATGAAGTCATCTAAATTTATTTCTTCTATGTTTTTATTCTTCTACATGTCCATTAAAAAGTGTCTTCTAGTTTCTGGATGACTGACAGCAGTGACATTAGCATTAATCTTTATTTACAGCATGTATACATGGGGAGGTAGTAAAGTAAAAACCAACATAAAGTGTCTCAGTAAGGCGCTCAGCCAACACTTGCTGCCAGGACACCTTCAGTGGAGCTTTAACATCATGTCTGGGCCTTTCTGTGTGGAGTTTGCACCCCTACCCCCGCAAACCTGATAGGATAAGCGGAAGAAGATGGATGGATGGATGAACCTGAAAAACTTTTAACTGTCTAGACATTTTCACTCCCCTGTACTTAGGCTATCATGTGCACACCACAAATCTCAAACTGTAGTAATTGGTGACTTCACAGAGCCCTCCCGTGGGCTGAATTGGACCCTCTCCTCCAAGAGGACAAGTAAACTCAAGCCTTAACAGCACCCACTGCATATCAGAGCCAGCAGACTGGCCCTCACTGGGCCATGGGTTCAGTTTTTCCTTAAATGTACCATCAGTCTGTGTGTGTATATTTACTAACATTAGCTGCTGTCTGTAAGACAAGATGCTCCTATGCTCCTTACTCAATAAATCCAAATATTCAGATTATTTTCTTTGCAGCAGACTGGAGAAGAAAATTGATCCCATGTCCTTTGCATTATCTGCTAACTAGCTGCTGGCTATAGACTCATATGTAATGGATACGTACCTAATACATATCAAACTCAGCTTACGCTCAGCAGGAAAGAGACTAAGTGTGGAATTATTTCTGATGAACTCCATTTTTAATCAGTGTAGCTGTAAAAGCCATCTGGTTATCTAAATAAACTGCACACATAAAAGCCTTCATTAACTTGACAGAGGCTGAGTCGCTGTCAAGTGACTCAAGCTTAACATTTATTTATAGAAAAGTACTGGGGATTTTTTTTTTTAGACATAATAACAAGGAAGTAAAATATCGGGGTCTGCCGTGAGTCAGAAAACATGCAGTCCCTGCTGGGGGACTCTGAGGATTAGAGTACAGTCACAAGTGGCCTTCAGATGTGCAACATGAGGAAAACCCCAGTCAGAATGTCTCAAATGCACACTTGTTGCACTCCATATTACGCTCCTGAGTTTTGGACTCAGCATCCAACATCGTTCCCCAAAGTAGAATATTTTGCTCCTGCAGTGGTCGTCTGTTGGTGCTCCAAAGCACCAAAATATAATCTCAAACTGTGAGTCTACTGTGTCATTTCCTCTCAGTACACATCAGAGTTGGCAGGAGAGACTCTTCTTAAAGCACCTTGGGGATTAAGGCAGAGCTCCCCCATCCCACATAGAACTATAAACAGGCTTTGGGGAGGGATTAGAGAGAATGTACACGGTGGGAGGCCAGCTGACGAGAGCTGCTTTAAATCAGATATAAATATGGTGTGAAATATTCCAGCTCCTCCAAGTGTGCTTGATCTATTATCCTATAAACATCCATCCAGCACATGTCTCATTTTTCTCAAAATACACGAAACTGTGCGAGAAATTGTACTTTTCAGGACGTTTCCTAAAACAAGCGACACGCTGCTGTGGGCTGCTTCTGAGTGTACGAGCAGAGCTGAATGCTGGCAGAAAGAAATATTAATAATAAGGTACTCCAGGAGTGATTAATGTAGATAAATAGTTTAAATAAAATTTAAAATTGTGTAGAATGATGCAAGGAAAATATTAGATTGGTTTTCAAAAACTGCTTTCTAAAACTAAAAAAAAAAAAAAAAATCTGACTTACTTATCTCGCTATCTTACGATAAAATTCACACTTTTCTGTTGCACTGAGGTAGAGAAAGTGAAACTGAATATTTCTGGGATTAAGATTTAAGGTACTTCCACACAGGAAGCAATTAGCAGCGTTGTAGCCGAAATAACCGCTGCAGGTAAACGTTTCTCGTCTTCGAGGCAAAAGATTGAAGCTACTACCAAATGCAGGATAATCTGGATTGACATAAGAAAGGGTAGTAAATGCATTTTGGGGTTAATCTGTCTGCTAGCGGCAAACCTACAAGTCCAACTGTTGCACAGTTACTGAGATACTGAAAGGGTGACGGACAGACGGAAACGCGATCCTTGAGTGATCCTTAGACCAAATGGTATTCACTGGCGAACAGAAATTACATCAAACTTTCCCTCTGCACGTTATTCTAGAAACAATAATGTATGCAAGGAAGTTGCATAAGGTTTTGGGACCACTTTTTAAAATATGTGGAAGATTTTGAACTTGCAGAGTGTCAGCCAGAACACGAGACATTTCATCTCTCATCCGTACGTCTGCTTCCATTCTAAAAGCTGCTCTAAAAATAAGGTGACAACCCCACTAGTGTTAAATACGTGGTACCCTCCATCAACCTTTAGGACTGAAGAAGGTGAAACCTCTTCATGAACCTAAAAGGACGTCCAGCTGCCTCAAACTCAAGCGCTTAAAGCCTCGATCATACTTTCCGTGTCTGTGAGTCCGACACGTCCACATGACGTAAAATTTCATCATCAGACGGTGAATGCAAGGCTCCACGCGGATGTCTGCGTGCCTGCCTGTTTGTTGTGACTGCGTGGACTCGTCTACGGAGAATTTACATTACAGTGCACCAACTGCACATGTGAACTTCCAACGAATCATAACAGGAACGACCACTCGGCCGTCGGGTCTTCAGCCGTCCTTGTCTGCGCCTGCTTTGGTGGATAATCGAGGCTTATGAGCGCCATCGCCAGGATGGCAGAACCTACACAGGGACACAGGCTTGTTGTGGTTTTTAAGTGCATGAAAATATTTTTTTTTTTTATGTAGATTTTAATTTTGTCTGCTCATAGATTACCTCGTGTTGAACAGGAAGAGCAGTTTCCTGCTAGTTTGGTTGGTTTGTCTTTGTTATAGTTTCTTGATGTTGCTTTGCTTGTTTATGTAAAAAAATGTAATAACTACATTTAGTATATTTCACTGCATTTATCCTGCAGCAGCAGTCTGTGGGTATGCAGCATCTTTGAAATTAAAACCAGGCTCCTCCTTCTATTTCTACCACTTTCCTAGACACAGTAAAAAGGATGAACATGAAAATGACCTTTAGTGTGCTGCAGCAATCTCTGAATCAGCACAGGGTACTTCGTTATCCGCTGGGTCACGAGAAGGATGCATTCTGGGATGCCGAGCCTCCGCACAATGCTGCTGCTCATCTTTTTCTGAAAGAATAAACAAGAGGTGCTTTTAGTAAAACATGCCCACACACAACAGGTGGCAGGGTCTCACATAACCGGCGAGAAGCTGCAAAACTCATTTGCTCTGGAACAATACAGCAGTAGTACTCGAGATGGTGTTCATTGTTATTGTTTATGACGGCGAGCGCTGGTGCTTCCATAATAAAAAAATAAACAGCCTCGAGGGTAATATGGCTTTTATTCAAATGTCTCCAGCACATGCCCTGATTGAAATGAAGTGCAGATGCAAAATAATAAAAACTAAAAGGCAAGCAACGCAGAATAAGAGCAAGCTTTGTTTAACACTGCTTCAAGCTCTGCGTGCAAGAGAAAACAATGTCAGAGCGCGATTCAACAAACACAATCGTGTCTGGAAAGCCAGACATCCCGAAGAAAAATACGCTTTCATCAGAAAGCGTGAAAAGAGACTTCTGCATAGAGTTCATCTGCTACGCGACAGGCACTCGATGAAGCCGTGAGAGAAGTTTGATGCTTACTTTGACGAAGGCTTTGAAGCGTTTGTCTTTGGTCAGGAGGTCCTTGTGGAAGTTGACAGCTTCATTGTGGCGGCTGCAGAATCTTCCATAAACCCTCTTCATACTTTCACCATTTGATCCTGAAAACTAGAGACGGATTTGACGGATGTAAATGCACAAACACTCAGTGCTGGCACGGCAGAGCAAAAAAAAAGGACATAAAGGTTAAAAAGCGAGCGCTAATTTCAAAGTTTCAGAACTTCAAAAGCGCACTGAGACAAATGATTAGGATTTTGTGTATTTGACTCGGAGGTTGTGCAAATTTACTTTAGAGGTGTATGCTGAGGAGGGAACAAAACCATCAGCATTAGGGATTCAGATAGTTGACATTATATTACTTGGCATTAAGAACAGCTACCTTTTATTATAACAGCCATAAACACCCATGTATTCTGTTGATAATTTTACAGAAAAAAATGTCTCCTTTCTATAAAATATACAGGTTTTCTACACGACTAACAAAATCAAAGTAAAATCAACCATAAAGAAGAAAAGCGATTTAAGAACTAGCCCCTCCCTCCTCTCACCTGGCTAACCAGGATGTCTCCTATCCTGTTGATGACGAAGCCTCCTTCATAGACTCTTCCCTCCAGCTGGCTCTCCTTTTTCCTCTCCAGGAGGCGCAGCAGGTGCTGCGTGTGGAGCTCGAGCAGTTCATCTAGAATGGGGAACAGCTTCTCCAATGTCTGCTGCTCCAGCTGCACCTCCTTTTGCAGGCCTTTGCTGTACACTTCCGACATGATGCGCAGCGTCCGGACGTGATGCATCTCCGTCTGCATCAGCTCTGTGGGACACGAAGGGAAGTGACACTTGAGCCAGCATTGCATTCACTGACGTGTAACAACAGGTTTCACTGCTCAGAAAGAGAACAACTTCACTGGAACAGGAAAAGAAGGAGTCGGAAAAGGTAATAAGGAGGTTTTTCCAAAGCTTTCTGCAGACCTCCTCATGGTTTCAAACTACTGCAGCAATCTGTCTCTGTGCCATCTGCACTGATGTATCATAAGATGCCTGTAGAGACTCGTGCCTCCAGCAGGTACAAAAAAGAATTTGGACGTGCACAGCAAGCTGAAATGACAACGGCAAGCAAAAACCACCTGCTATTCAAAGACATCCACACCCTCCCCATATCGTACACAGAGTTTCAGAGCTCATAACCTGGTGTTGCAGGTCGCTGCATAGCTCGTATAAATAGGAATGCAACTAAAGTTTACTACAAACAGATTGAAATCAAAGGCTTGAGTTAGCTCAGGAACATTAACAGTATCTCAGTGCGTGCTGTGTTTAAATCAGCTAAATCTGTAATAGACCACAGAGACTGGCAGATGCACTTCCCAGTTAAAATACTGTAGGCCCACCATTAAACAAATTCCAACATGAAATTAACAGTGACACAGGTGTTTGTTTAACCCTGTTAATAATCTTGGGCCATAAATGGGCCTGACCAGCTGCTTTCTTTCTTTCTGACACAAAAGAAGCGGCAAAGCTGAGAATAAGCGTGATTAAAGAAAATCGTGCTACTCCACTTAGCCACTTGATAATGGCGAACTTGATAACTTCGCCATTATCAAGTTAATCAAAGTCACTGCAGTGAGCGTCTTATGTGGTGATTACCGTAGATGACATCTTGTCTCTTCACCAGCTCTTTGTCCAGCTGCTGCAGATACTGCTGATCCACGCCTAAACTCCACGAGTCCGCTTCCAGCTCTTTGACCTCTGCCTCAAACTCCCCCATCAGCTGCCCGTCCATCATTTCTGTTCCTGAGTCAAAGACACAGCCGGAATTCATAAAACTAACTTGCAGCTTGCAGGTGAGAGGCATGGATAAACAACATTAAGTTTCTGTTTGGTATAGTATATCCATTAATCATTTATTTATTACAAATAATTATTTTCTCATATTAAACTAGCCTAGATTAAAAAAATGCAAAAAAAAAAAGACTGCGTGCGTGCACGTGCATGTGTTTATTAACCTTCATCAGTAAGTGATTCCATGGATTCTGTGACCTGGTTGGTTCTGTTGAGCGAGTCAGTGGACTGAGAGAGATACCGCAGACCTTTAATGGGCATCTCGTCAAACACCGGACTGAATGGAGACATGATAATAACGGTTGCATTAATAATGTTGTTTTCATAACAGGCCATAAGCACAGAGACCCACATATCTGCTTAAACACACTGTGCAGGGTTTAAATAATGTGTTAACAAATCAAAAAAGGCAATTAACACAGAAAAGAAAACTATTAAAAATGGATTAGATACAGAGACATTTTATTCCATTAACAAACACACACACACACACACACACACACACACACACACACACACACACACACACACACACACACACACACACACACACACACACACACACACACACACAGGGCAGCTCACCCAGCGATGTTGCTTATTGAGAGACTCTTGGAGAGGTTGTTTCCAGTGAAAGTCATGATGCTGGTGTGTCTCCGTGACGATGGGATCATCAGGGAAGAATGGTCTTCAGGGGACAAGATGGCCGACCAGGGTCGCTCCTTCGTCGCACCAGCTGGACCAGAGGAAAAGTTGCATTGCAGCAGTTACACCTTCCAAAAACTCCAGCGAATCCTGAAAGGAGCTTTGAGGGACACCTGTGTACGCCCTCTTTCTTTGACTCGACTACATTTATATTTTCTACACGTTTCAATCCTGCATTTCATTCATCGTTTTTTAAGAAAAAAAAAATCTAAAAGGACTACAGGACTTGTTCAGGGGGCTCTTATAAATCAAGCTTCTCTGATGACTTTGGGGGCAAAGACTGACTTTTTGGGGGCCCTGGTATATCCAGTAGCTTCTGTTTCATGAGAAGTCATTGACTAAAACTGCTGATGAATTTAAAAAGCTGAATCATTGACAGAAGGCGATGGTGTCAAGACTGTATTTTGGCAAGTAAGTAATTATAAAAACAAAATAAATGTGCACAAAAAAACCCTTCAGTCTCCTTTCATTAGGGCTTCAGAGAGCTTTGGTGAGAAATCTGCAAAAATAATTACTGGCTGTGGTGATTGCGTAGGCGACTGTGTAGGTTTGACACTCACATTTGTTCCTCATCGTTACTGTAGGAAATGAGGCTGAATCCGGTACTGCAAACTGCTGCTTGGGCAACTAAACAGAGAATCAGCAAACAAAAGCATAAATGAAAAAATAAATAAAAAAAAAATCAATATTGGCTTCAGGACAGCAGAGTACTACAGAATCAGTGGAGGAATAACTGCGAGGGAAGCTGTACCTTCATCTTCACCTTGGCACAAACAGGCAGGCTGTCTCTGCAGCCCTTGTGGACGGAAGCATTGCAGTCTGGGGGGAAAAAAAAAAAAGGAGTGAATACTGTTAGCCTGATGATGATGGTGGTGGTGGTGGTGGTGGTGGTGGGGCCTGTGAGGGTGTGTGGAAAAGTGGGGGCTAGAAAATCTGACTGGTTTTCATAGCCAGCCAGGAAACTCCACCAGCCTGCTAATGAAAGCCAGACTTGAGCAAAGCATGTGATGCAATCGCCGTGTAATACTGCTCGTGGACAAAAGGGGGAAAAAATAGATATGACACAAACGCACGTAACCACCGAACTGCATGGGAAAATTTCAATCATGTAAACATTTTCAAATCACCGTTTGGGAACAAAGGTCATTATTTAAGATTGCTGAAATGCGATCTGCTCTGCAGGCTGATCGGGGAGCTTAGTCCACCAAGGACTCAAATTCTCAGTTTTTCCTACTCTACAATCTTCATTTTTAGCCTACCTAACAGACACGTTGCACAAGTGAAACCCACAAACGCACTATCAGACGCAGTCATCCAAGCTAAGGCGCAGACAGCATTTCGCTTCCTGGGATGAAATTAACAGCCGCTCTCAGTCGGG
The DNA here is from genome assembly GCF_007364275.1 of Archocentrus centrarchus. Classification (NCBI taxonomy): domain Eukaryota; kingdom Metazoa; phylum Chordata; class Actinopteri; order Cichliformes; family Cichlidae; genus Archocentrus; species Archocentrus centrarchus. The sequence goes on from NC_044348.1 coordinate 31,496,317, forward strand.
GTGAGAATATAACACCGTGCAACTCAGAAAGGCAGCAACACTGTCAGGACTGGGGGGGGGGGAATCGCATGGAAATGTGTTGCTGTAAAAAATATTTGCATTAAAGTCGAAGATTATGCTATGCATCAAAGCACCTTTATTTCCTGCAGTGATTTTTTTCATACCTCTTTCTCCTCTGGGTTTTATTGGGTATTTTACTGCTTTCTGGTGACGTCTGACTAAGACCAGCTAATCTGAGACAAAGGATCTCTGTGTTTGTCTGCTGAATGGACACCGGCCAGAGTACAAACCTCCTTCACACTGTCTGTGGCTCTAACAATCCGAACCAGACCGACTGAATATAACAGGGGCTGTTTTTGCCAGTCTGAAGTATCTGAGACAGATTGTGGGCATAAAGAGGGCCGCTGTGATCCATCGCAGAGCTCGTTTCTCCTTTTTAGGCTTTTTCTGGGGTTGCGCCAAAGGCTTGTGCAATAAACTACAACCTCTTTAGGGCTGCCTCTGCTGTATAAAAAAAACAATGCAAAAAAACACTTTTGTCTGTAGTAAAAGTCTGACTGGACTGCATTAGAAGCAGATCTTTAGAGTTTCATGGCAGTCCTACAGCTAACTGCTAATCCAAAGTTCAGGAGGGATTGTAGGTCTTTTTTTGGTGTTTCATGTTTTCTTGTAATGACTGTTATAATCCAATAAAGTCATTCTGTTTCCCTTTTAATTAAACATTTTGATTTAGTGTCCAAATGTACTCACTGAGCCTTTACTGGTGGCATTTTCTCTTTCACTGCTCGTGCAGTTCCTGTTAATGAGCTACGCGAGCTTACAGATATTGCCTAAACACGTCACATGCAGGAAATCTGCTGTGAAAGCTAACAGATATAAACATAAAACTACAGTCCTGAAAACAATCACCGAACACATGTTTTGTGTCGCTGCTAATGAACACAAAATGCAAGAAGCCTGAGGAGTCGAGCTAATGCTGAAAAGCTCCCTTTAATTTATACAGAAACATTATTTTCTCACTATGGCAAATATGTGTGTGCATAATGCAGGCTGCGGTCCACCTATGTGAAACACTGGTAACAGGAAACAACTTTTAGCCAAGCAGCAATCTCCAAAAGCGAGACACCCCACATAAAATCCCATTTTAAAATGCCCGACTTCAGCTATGAAAATGAACAAAAAAGTTATAAAGTTGGCTGCTTTAACTGACAGGTGTGCCGACATGTGCAGCTTCGGCTGGCAGTTGTGCGCTCGGCTTTTTCTTAAAATGATCTGACAAAAAAAAAATAAAAATATGGTCTGCTGTGTGCTACAGTCTGCCCAACAAGTCTGTGCTCCATTTTTGGCAAGAGAAATTCTACATTGTATAAATCTGGTACTCCGCACTAATTAGCAGCCATTTGTGTCTGTGTGTGTTTGTGAATACAGCTTGCTAACCAAACTAGCTGCTGTTAGCTGATAACTTTATTGTCCAAATATGGTCACTTCTGCTTCCAGCAGCATGATGGTACTAAAATGATAACAATGAGGCTTCAAGATGCAGAATCCAAAAACACAAACAAAAACAAAAACAAAAACAAAAACAGTGGGTTACCCCATAATGGCTGCATTCATCATTTAAATACAGTCTGTGCTTTTAGCCAAAACATGAGAATCACTCATTGAAACAACCTTAAAGTCAGCACTGCTCTTACTCAAGTCTTCAGCAACATGTATAAGAAGTGTGAAGTGGATCAGACGAACCGTTGTGGAGAAAAAAAGGTGAAGAAGAAACATACAGAGATTCCTGGATTATTAATGAAATATCTTTTTAGTTCCTCTCGGTATGTTCAGCATTGTGTTTCAAAAGGACTCGCAGCTTAGCGTGTTTTAAGATTAAATTACATTCCTCTAATAAAATGATAAAAAGGTTATTATGATTTAAAGCTACAGGAACCCTGTAGAAAACAAAACAAAACAAAAAAAGAAATGAACAAAGTTACTTACATGTGCAAGAGAAAGCATCCTTGCTGCTGAAACCCTTATTGCACTGGGCGCACTGGGCGGCCTGGTTCGGGCCGACTGGTGTAAAAACGTGACCATTCACGGTCTTCTTGTCCTTCTCCTTGCCTTCCTTGTCCTTCTCCTTCTTGTCTCGCTCTTTTTCCTTCACAAACAGAAATTAATTAGTTAAGAAGATAACCCAACCTTGAACTCCCATAATTGCTTCAACTTTGCCATCCAATTAGAAGTTTAGAAGTGAAGTGTGGTGACGTGTAGCGTGCACCAACATACCAGACACTGACAAAACGTTTCACCATCGGGCCGGTTGCTTATGTTCAACTGCAATCTGAACCCTGCAGAGTAACATTATTGCTCGGATGTACTCCGCAGCAGGAGTGTTTGCATATTAAGTGACGCATTATTTATCCTGACAACAAATTGTCTCATTAAGGAACTGTTTTAAATGTTTTTCAGACACTTTTTTTTTTTTTCCCCTGAGGTGAGACAGAGGACTCAGAAGAAGGGCAGCATATTTTCATATTACATATTCTTTTGGTTTCTCAGAAACTGGAATGCTACTATTAAAACCTCTTGTGAAGAATGAGACACTTCTGCAGGATGCATGACTGCTGAGGGAGACACACTGTCTGGGAATCACTTCTACGACCTTTCCGCAACAGGGCGGGCTTTCTGCTGCCTCTGCATTAATGGATGAGATCGTCCTCAGCAGCTGGTCATCTCTGTACGCTGAGATGAATCACAATCCCATAAAGTGATGCAGAGAAGAACAGAGCTCTTGTTCTCTTGGATTTACATCACAGAGCCTCCACCCAAACCCAGAGGAAATGGGAAAATGCAGTTTTCCAGCTCATTTTAATGACGAGCCCTGGGCCTCTTGGTTTGAGGGCACCACAAAGCTCTGACATACTAGAGCTCATTTGGTTCAAGATACCAAAGGCCTGACTGGCCCACACTATGTTTCAGAGCCATTACAACACACAGCTTTCATTCTCACTTCCTGCAACAACTGTCTAACCAACAGTGAGCCACAGTGAAAAGCCCTAAAAAAGAATCCTTCGTGGCAGCAGGAATACTTGTTTGATATTATGCCTGTTTATGTCTGAAAAATACAAAAAGCAGCAGTTCAGTGTATTGGAAGAAGATGACTCTCAGTGCTCTTTGTTTTGGCTGCGAGCATACACAACAGGAGAAGTAATCACATATGACATCTAAACCAGAGATTTAAACAAAAAGACATTCCAGTAAAACACACTGTTAACGGGCAATGACTTCACTGGAAAAACACATCAGCCCAGAGGGAAAACACCAGCCCCCTTTTAACATGATATTGTGACAGTCTCTTTCAGTACAATTCGACTGGGAAACCAGAGCACTGTGTTAGCCTACCTCCAGCCAACCCTTCCATTTCAGCGAGAAGCCACGGCTCCCTGGGAAACTCCTGTACAACATCCCTGGCGGCGGCTGAGCGGCTGAAGCTACTGCGAGCACCGAGGCTCCATCAGGAAGGCTGCGAATGAGGAAGTGACTGGCCTGCTACGGGGGGTGCTGTTTGTGCAATGGCCCTTCAGCCTGATACAGACATGGTGACAAAACTGCACAAACAAGATCCCCTTCCAGAACAGTCACACTTTCGCTGTTTCACTTAAAGAGGAAGATGCAAATTCTTCTCCTTAAAACTGGCTCTGGTTTAGTTTTGGATTTAATCTAATAATAGATCAGAGATGAGCCAATAGAGACTCAGCAAGACTATTTTGAACTTCAAAATTTTACTGGTGGCCAATAACTTTGACCTCTGACAGGGAGCGATGAGCTGCCGGCTGTGGGAAGCTTCTTCGCAATCCTGTCGCTTTAAAAGCAAAGTGATGGCTGAGGTTAGAGGGGAGATTTTTAAACCACCAACTCCGCCTTCCTGTTTTACTTCCTGTTCACCCTCCGGTGTCTCTTTGCAAAGGCTGCACACTTACAGGAAGCACACAAACATTTCACTTCCCAAACAGAAATAATAACTCTGCGCTAATTTCAGAAATTTAAATGCACGCTTCATGATCACAGCAGTTATTTATAGTTGAAGTATTTATCATTTTCTATCCGGTACTTTCAAGCAGCATCTAACACCAGTTTCTGATGACAAAATAAACCACAATAGAAGCACAAAGATAGGATAGCTGTCACTCCTAAAATTTCAAATGAGCATCCGAGGGCCTTGTAAATTGTAAATGCACTACAATGATTTCCATACTTTTACTGAAAGTAAAAACAACAGCTTCAGCACTGTTGACATATCTACCAGGCATCTATTGTTATCTGATAGAAACTAAATGAATACTATTGTCAGTATGTACTATGTTCCCATAGGACGAGTATGAGAAAGCGGACTTTGACCACACCTTACAATAGAAGCTAATCTCTCTGAGAAGACACTGCTGTGAGGTGCTGGGAAATCTGAGTGAGGGAAGTTGCATGTAACACTTGCGTTAAAGCAAGTCACACAAAGTGCTTTCAGAACAGAGGGGTCTTTTCATAGCTCTAACTTTTAGAGGAAGTCTGCCATCTTTCGTGTTTGCATTGCATGAAAGACCATCAGAGTTCTCAGAGCTTTATTTGTCTCTTCTTTTTTTTTTTTAGGGCCTTCTTTATGGTAGATCCTCCAGCAGAACGGGAACCTCTGACTGACACAAGTGTGCCGTCTAAACGTAAGCATGCATTGCAAAATGGCAAACGTCATGTTCTTAAAACAAACATGTGAACATTAGCAGAGCCATTACAGAAGAACCCTGACATCCGCTGTGAAAATAACAAGTCCAGGCTTTATTAAGCCTTTAAGCAACGAAGGAAATCAAACATGACCTTAGAGCAAAATAACAGCATTTCCTCTCAGCTTTTTCACACAGAGTGAAACCATGTAGAGAGAAAATGATGATCCCAAAAAAAGGCTTCCAAGAAAGTAAAAGACACAGCAACCGAAGCGAAGCTGACCTGGTTTGGTTTCGTTAACCTTGGCTACAGACGTGCATTTGCTTGTAGAGTGGACAGAAAGGATTTGTTAAGCCTAGTTTATGGCCAGCTGTGTGCACGCAGACTGTAATGTTACCAAAGTCCAGCACCACTGATCATGATAGGTGTCCCAAAAAAATATCACCAGGGCCGGTAAAAAAAACAAACAAAAAAAAAAAAAAACTCAGAACAAGAAGCAAAAAAAGTCTCATCTCCGTCTGTATAATCTGAGAATCTCTGAGCTCCTGGACTGATACGTCATTGAAACGGGGCTGAAGAACATGACCGTACAATCAGGAGGTGCACAAGAACCTGAAACACCAGCAAAGCACGATGCACGCCAGCAGCTGTGACGCCAATACTGGCTCACGCCCCTACGCATAAACCAGGCTTTAATTGATTTGTTATGATGAAACCCGCAACAGCACACACACACACACACACACAGCATGCTCAAACTTATTGTTGTGGTTGTAGCTTTGTTGTTGCTATGCCAATGGCTAGCCAGCTAATACGTCACACTCCCACCGGCAGTGCCAATGCAAACAGAACGTATGTCGTTCTTAAGGTACCACACCCAGAACTGTTCAGCCCAGAACCGCCTATAACGGCCCTGCTATGAGACTGCAGCTGCTCAGGGACCCACAGAAAAAAAAAAAAAAACCTAAAGGTTCATCAATGTGTGAATATTTCAAAACTTTGGTTTTGTATTAATCGCTCATTGCTTCAGAGGCATACATTTTCGAGGACGCGGCTACAGAAGGTGGCTGATTTTTGATTGACCTGCAATAATGAGTAGACTCCAGTAAAGTGCAGTAAAAACAAGAACCCTGTCACAGTTTTGATAACAAGCATCAAAAACATAATGTTCCCTCACTCTGGTCTTCTTGTACATCTTGTTCTTGAGGTAGCTGAAGGTCCGGCCGACTTTTGTCACGCTCTTTCCCTCAGTGTCGCTCCTCAAAGGCCCGGGCTCCTCTTCTGATATACTGGAACACACAAACAGGTAATCTCCAACAGCTGCGTTCATAAAGCAAACCCGTTAACACATTCTGGAATGGTTCTTTGCAGCGCCATAAAGGTCCCATGGAATCATCTGACTGCTTCTCCACACTGCTCTTTATGGGACTATAAAAGGTCCTTGAAGCAGTGAGAGCCTTAACAACAATTTTCTGGTAATGTGTATGGGCAGGATTGGACTGACCTGTATGCTAGTGACCCAGAGGTGCTGGAAAACCTCATACCTGGAAAGAAATGAGAGGCAGTGAGTGGAAGGACAAAAGCACAAGAGCTCCTAAAAAGCGTTGTTTCAGGTGGAACTCCTTCTTCTGCCCTGTATATAAAATCTCTGCTCAGGGGCTGACCACACAAGCCAGCAGGTTTTCTTATTGTCCCTGATTATACAGTAAGTTAACCTCACTGACTTAATGGTTAAGAAACCATTCTGTTGACCAGAAAGCTGTCAGTTCACATCCTGACTGCAAGGATTTGGAAGAGTAAGCTACAGAATTGAGTCCATAAAGGTTAATATGTAACCTTTAGGCTCGTAGAGCTGCGTGACAACTAAATGACACGAGGAGATGAGGCCAATAGCTGGTCACATATATATGAATGAAAAAAATATTTCATATGCAGAAAGTTGCGTTAAAAGCAAAGGTTCTTTTTTTGGCATGCCCCACTTAAAAAGCCAAAAGACTTTCATGGCCCTCAACCCCCCCAATTTTAAGTAAGAATTAACAATAAAAATGGATTCAGTTATAATTTTAGTGAAATAAAGATCTGCACAATCATACGAGCATCACCGGATGTCACTCGGATCTTGTTTGTTGATCGTATTTGCTACTTTGCCCTGGTTGCTAAGACCTCACCTGCTCTGTGCCCCACACTGTGAGAACAACAAGCTTTAAAGAAGCTAAACTGCTCCGTTTTGAGACGGGGGATAAAATGAGGGGCTGCAGATGTGATAAATACAGATTGTTTCAACTGTGAATCAAGCAAAGCTACTGTAGTACAGTCCAGGACTAAAATTAGAGAGTTTGAAATGATATAATAGGTCTGCATTAAAGGCTGCTGGACGGATAATGACTAAAAGCCTATCACACGAAGCTATGCTGGGTGCAGCTCCTCTCAGCCTCCTCTGTTGTTGAAAATTTAGGGTTTCTGGCTTCAGTAACAGCCAGAAAATTTGTGTTTTTCAATTAATCTCTGACCTAACTGAATTTTAATCTGAAAAATCATTAAAAAAAACTAAAGCGTGTAATCAAAGCATAAACGGCACGCTGTGCCAAACGCTAAGCACAGAGTCAAAACATAAGGCGTGCATCTTTTCTAGGGAGCAATCTGCTTCCTTCTAAACAATCATTCCTACCAATATGCAGACGGGCATGAAAATACAAAACCCAAAACAGGATAATGAGGACAAAGTCTCGGCCTGCCAAGGAGACAGAGAAGAGTGTTAATGGAAATATCGCACAGGTAAGAAAAGGCTCGGCGTCTTTGACTAAAGGCGACAGGCTCATATTTATCTGCAGGGAAGAAAGGGTTTCCTCAGTTCACCTCGAGTGTTTATGATCATTCTCCTCCTCTTTCTCTGGTAATTGTGTTTCAGTTTTTGCAAAGACTCTGAAGTAAGCTTAGTTTATATAAAGGTCATCCAATTCCTGCGCCGCATCAGGGACACAAGAAGCCGAGGTCTTATTTATTGCTGTCAACATGGATTATTATTTAAACACAATGCTGCCTAGGTGAAAGGTGGCTTTCTACACCAGCAATTTGCCTACAAGCATTTTCTAATTGCACTCTGAAAGTGGATTAATATCAGCAGCAATTAGAAGCTTCCTCGTGACAAGTTTGTTGTGGCTGCAGGTTTGGGCTTTATTGGCCTTCAGCATTTATTTCACCTTTAATTAATATCCCGTTTCTGCGAAAGCATCAGTTCTACAGGGAATACTCGCTCAGTGCCAAACCGTGTAAATCAAAAGATTTTAACAAAGTTTAAAGAGTGAAATTTACATTTTTCTTCAGCCAACTTCACTTCTTCTGTTTGACTGACTCCAGGAAGCCTCACACACACACACACACACACACACACACACACACACACACACACACACACACAAACACACACACACACACACACACACACACACACACACACACACACACACCTCATTTTGAGTCACAGGTGAGCACATCAGTCTGGCTGTCTGGCTAACTCCTAGTTGATTTGGATGCATCTTTGATTTTAAACGGCCTCCTTTCAGGGCGCTAATGGGAGCAGCTACTGTTCTCATTCTGACGGCGCATCTATTTTCTACTGCAGCTAAGTTTACAGTTCAGTACTTACTCAAGTCATCCTCATCATCGCTAGATGAGGAGTCCCCATAAATGAACTGAGACTTAGATTTGGTGAGGATGGGGGAAAGGTTGAAAGAGAAGGAAATTCGCCTCTTACGTCTCAGGCGTCCCACCGCTGGGGAGCAGGAAGGAAAGAACCACAACAGGCACTGATCACTTATTGAAATTTATAATAACCTAATGAAAGTGAGGATGGGGGGGGGGGGGGGGGGGGGGGGGGGGGGGGGGCAGGAAGTGAAGATGTAATGGAAACATCCGATGCTGCACATTTAACTGCAATTTTTCTCTCTTTCTGTGACATTTTTGACCTCCTTTTGTATTATGTCTCTGCGTCGGGGCTTACAGTGGAAATAATGAATTCTAGATTTCTAATTACACGCTGAAATGATTGTGTCCCTCTGCATGCTGGGCCTACTGATTTTACAATGAGGACATGAAGAATGAGGACTTTACATTCTATTTGTAATTTAGTAAGCTGGGGCCTGAAGAGGATAACAGAGAGAAAATCCAATGATAAAAAAAGGTCAAAAGGGCTGAATGTTACGAGTCAGGACTCGATAGCTGCCCCATAACGCGTCACTCACCATCAATATCTCTCTGGCTGATGGTCACCATGGATACAGACTTGGTGAGGGGCAGGCTCATGGGAGGACAGCTGTTTCGCAGAGGCCGATATCGTCTTGATTTCTGCAGCAGGAGATGGGAGACCGAATCAAACCCCGTGCATAAAAATGTACAAAAATAGAGCGAGCCGGGCGCTGATAATGTGGAACAAAGCATTAACAGCCAGTCAACTGGAAACAGGAACATAAACTAAAAGAGGAAACTCGACATCTTGATTTGTGATGTTATGTTCACAATTTGTTTTTAAATTCAACGGGAGATGAGAAAATCTGCCCGAGGAAAGTCATGTTTATTAATTCTCACTAATCCCCAAACTGACAAGTCTCAGATTTCCCCTGCCTGTTTATAAGTCTTGTTTATGTACAAGCTTTACAAAGACTTTTTTTCTCTCATGAATTAGGCTACAGAGGTTTTCAGGATCTCTTGGGGGCCGACTGCATGACAGTGTGAAGAACTGACATCAAATCAACAAACTTAATGTGTACATGCACGTGTGTGTGTGTGCGTGTGTGTGTTTGTTAGCTCACCGGGTCATGCACTCTGCTTTGCTTCCCCCGGTCCTCCTGTTCCTCTGTCAGAGAAACCAGGGAGCCCCTGTCATCGCTGTCCTGCCGGGCCATCCTTATAGGCTCCAGGATACGGGGCCCCTGGCTGGTGGGCCCCTGGAGCTCTTCGGGGCCTCCACTGAGCCCCTCCAAGCTGTAACTGTGTGTGCAAACAGAAGGCAAAGGTGACCTCGATAAAAGAAGACAGATTGTACTGCACATAATCACATCAATCACAATCACAGCTTTCTGAATGTACACAACTACTGCTGCAGCAAATGCACACACAAACACACAAGCGAGCACCTGTAGACACACACACACACACACACACACACACACACACACACACACACACACAGCTGGTCCTACACTGTGTTTAGCCAGCTGAGTTATCTCTAGCCTCTGGAGCAGATTTACAGCTGAAGCAGCTGCAAATGACTCCCAACATCAGCATCAGCATGGAGAGCTCTGCAGCTGTGATTTACAAACCCAATTACATCGATCTATGACTGGAAATAAGAGGCCTTGAAAAATCCAATCCAATGATTATGGAGAGGAAAACTACTGCTACATTTCAGGATGAGCTATGCCACCAGGCTGCAGCTCTATCTGCTCCAGGACAGACTCAGTGATAGTTAAAGCTCCTGCAGTAAATCTCTCTCATCTCCAGCCCATAGGTTTGTATGGCACTCCATTATCCAGCAAATCATCAGTCCAACAAATCCAAGCTTCACTAACTAAAACTGGAGTAAAAGAATCATGATTTGGTGATTATCAGTGGAGCAGCACTCACCTATCCTCAGGGCTGTGAATGTAGATGGTTATATCTGTCATACTGAGGCCTCCTTCCTGGCAGTATTATTACATACTATTCTACAGAGCCACGGGGCCCTCCATACTGAAACACCAGCGGCAACTGCTGCTCCCGCTCTCCCCTTCATGCAGGAAGCTACCGACTGAATGAGTAGGGCATTCACACACACACAAAAACACCCATAACAACGGCTAATGCAAATCAAGCAGCATGTAAATATGCCCTGTTTAAATAAGGACATGTGCCCTTAGCAAACAAGGAAATATCACACACACAGTAACACACTGAACCTCAGGGAACAACTTCCACACTGTGGTCAATGGGAGCATCTGGGGAAGAGGGGGCACATGCTCACACTGACAGAGAGTGAGGTGAAAGGGGGTTAGGAGAGTGATGGGAAGATGGACAAGAGAGCATGGCAGCGTGGCAGGGAAGCAGACAGGAGGAGGATATAAACGGGATAGAGTTACAGGGATGTCTGAGAACAACCGGGCAGAGTAGATGCACTTTACATCGTGAAACATAAACATCGCAAATGGGTTCAAGTTGATTTCCTGCTGTAGTGTTGATGTAATATCAGTAGCAGACAGGAAATCAACTTGAACCCAGGGTGTTTCCCAGAAATGAAAAACTGCCAGACCAGCTAAGGCACCATTAACACTGCTGGAGCCACTGCTGGGGCAGCCGCTGCTTCCTTGAACGTGACAGATGTGGCCAGATGGTTGCAGCAGTGGCCTGTGACAATAAGAGACTTGTCTTCATTACAGCCTGACAGAGATGGAGGAGGGCTGATATTATTGGTCATTATTAGCTAGTAAGCATGGATACATCTGTATTAGAATACATGCCAGCCAGCAAGTGATGAGAATCAAGAGCTCAGAAATGTTACAGATGTATATTTAAGGGGATTTAATTAATATATATTGAGCATATCCTGCTCAGCTGACATGCCATCTTTATTACCTAAACTTAAACTGAGAAGTCTGAAGTCAGAAATATAAGCAATGCATTACCCTGAGGTCTGGCCCTAGTTGTGATTCTCTGATTATGGGCACAAAAACTAGCTCAAGTGTGGAAGAAAGGGGAGTCAAATGACTTCTCCCTCTCACAGGCTTTTTTTTCCACAGCAAAAAAAGTCTACTAGCAGAAAATTCTGTGAGATCACTGAAAGTTGGGACACTTTTTAAATACTCCAAGTACACCACTGATGTAAAAAATATGGTCGAGCTAGCTCAGCCAACCGGATAGCAGGAGATATTTCAGAGATGAAGGGTTTAGTATTTGGACGTCTCAGCGTTAGAACGGATCGCCTAATGTGAGTGTTTATCCACGAATCAATGTCAGTCCCAAAGCCTTGTTACTGACAAACAGTTTGCCCAAGCAGGCGTCCCAATGTGTTTGTTTTTAATGAGAGCAGACTCACTGAATGTGGCAAAATGAGATATATCATTTAAAATGCACTTTTCTTTTTTTACAACAGCATGCTATCATCTTGGTAAACAGCTGTTAACATTTTCAGAATATATTTGTACCTCTTTACACTAAAAGAAAGGGGAAAACATTGATGCGTTTCTGTAGGTTAATAAGAAATGGCCTTTACGGGTCCAGCCCATTGGAAATAAAATTGGAATATATGGAGTAAAATGAGTTTGTCACCCCTGAGCTACACCATAAACCTGTCCTTTATCACTCAAAGAAGCTCTCTACACTATCATGCCACAATCTACAGTCTGTAAACTAATTCAGTTGAGTTTTGGTTAGTTTCCACAGCGGGTTTGCCACGTTTTAGTTTGAGTCTTCACTGGAAAGAGTTAAGACGCTCAGATCAGGTATTAAAACACAGACTCTGAGCCAGGTGAACATCCCAGCTTCATTGATGCAGATCACTGCAGCATCAAACTCGTACCAATACCTCCATATGTTGACAAGTTTGACTGTATTAGCAGCTTATTTTCAGAGTGTAGTTTTATTCCATCTTCTTCTGCTTATCCAGGGCCGGGTCAGGGGGGGCAGCAGCCTAAGCAAAGAGCTCATCCGGAGAAACCCCAAGGCGTTCCCAGGCCAGCCGAGAGATATAATCTCTCCCGCGTGTCCTGGGTCTGCTCCGGGGCAAGTAGGACATGCCCGGAACACCTCATCCAAGAGGCGCCCAGGAGGCATCCTAGTCAGATACTCTCCCCACTTCAACTGGCTCCTTTCGATGTGGAGGAGAAGCGGCTCTACTTTGAGCCCCTCCCAAATGGCTGCACTCCTCACCCTATCTCTAAGGGAGAGGCGAGCCACCCTTTGGAGGAAGCTCATTTCTGCCGCTTGTATTCGTGATCTCATTCTTTCGGTCACTACCCAAAGCACGTGACCATCGGGGAGGGTAGGGACGTAGATCGACCAGTAAATCGACAGCTTTGCTTTTACGCTCAGCTCCCTCTTCACCACAACAGACCAGTGCAGCGTCCACACCACTGCAGACGCAGCCCCGATCTGTCTGTAGATCTCCCGTTCCCTTCTCCCGTCAAGACCCCGAGATACTTGAACTCCTCCACCTGGGGCAGCAACTCATCGCTGAGCACTCCACCGTTATCCAGCTGAGGACCGTGGCCTCAGACTTGGAGGTGCTGATTCTAATGCCAGCTGCTTCACACTCGGCTGCAAACCGCTCCACTGTGAGCTGGAGGCCACCCCCTGATGAAGCCAACAGGACCGCATCATCCGCAAAGAGCAGAGACGAAATTCTGACGCCACCAGTATCATTTCCTCTGAGTGTAGTTTTAGTTGTATTTAATTTAATTGGAGACATTTTTCCACACGTAGCTTAGTTTTCAGTTTCATTAACTATAATAACCTCGACGTAACCTAAAATAGGTCTAACTAAAGAAACATTTTCCAGTATAGACACTGCCGTCAAACATTTTCTGAGTGGGAGGGTGAATGTTCGGCTCAGCCAGCAGAGCTGAAACGGCTCTATTCTGCATATAATCAAGATCAAGTGAAAGATGCTGCCTTTTTTTTTTTTCCACTGCTTCCTCCCGCCTCCTTCTGGGTCAAAGAGCAGCATTTCATACAGTCAACAAAGCTCTTCGCAGTGAGAACAACTTCCATTCTGTTTTTACTGCTGTAGCCCACTGTCTCCTCCAGGATTGAATTCAAACTCCTCTGATGCTTTACAGTCTTGAATAATTCCCTACAGGAAGTTATTACACCAAAAAAAAAAAAAAATCCTCTGTTCTAAAACTTTAGCCAGTGTGGTTCAGCCTCCAGAGCTAAACTCCTCTCTTTCTGTGTGGCTGCTTTATATTACCAATGCAATACAAAACAGCAGTGTCTCCACAACCCATTTGCCACAGTATTTCATACAAACTCCAACAGGGGTGAAAAGAGAGCAGCATTTTTCAGAGCAGTTGCCTGCAGGGATGGAGCAGAATGCAATAGCAGTTCAGCAAGCATACATTAAAAACAGGGAGGTCCACAAAGGCCACGGCTGCATAAATTTGCCATAGCATGCCACTAAAAAGCGGGACGAGCTTAACAAAACATGAACTGATGAATGTGATGTATTAATACCTTCTCCTGTGAAAGGCCGCCTTCCTCTCACCGGGGCTACGAGTGGAACTGGAGGTGATGGAAACGGAGACAGAGACAGGGAAGAGGTGGATGGAGGTGGGATGGAGATGAAGTGGGATTTGAAAGAATGCCATGACAGCAAGAAAATAATCAATCAAAGAATGAACTGTTCTTACTGATGATGGGAACATTAGATTTTTATGGACACTATTGTGCAGGTAAAGCTCTGAGAGCACACAGCAGTGACAACACTGGAACATTTTTAGCTGTCCCACATGAAAGGTGACGAAAATGGAATAAGGCTTCAAAATGGTGTTCTTCCTCGGCACTGTGAGGTGTCAAAAATAGGAAAAACCCACCAAATCGTCGCCAACCCACCACTATGATTGACAGCTGATATGTGTGTTTCAGCGGATATGCTATGTTTGGTTTCCCTCAAATATGGCGCTGTGCATTATGCCCAAACATCTCTAGTGTCTTGTGGTTTTGTTCAGATGCAATTTTGCAAACCTGAGGTGCATGTGTTCTTTTTAGAGAGATGAGGCTTTCTCCCAGCAACCCTTCCAAACAAGCCATACTTGTTCAGTCTTTTTCTAATTGTACAGTCACGAACTTTAACGTTTAACACACTAACTGAGGCCTGCAGAATCTGAGATGTTGTTCGTCTGTATGTGGCATAGCATTGTCTGACCTTGGGCTGAATGTGAAAGACCAGCAAACTGCCAAAAACTTCTGCTTTTATAGAGGTGCTCACACTTACTGATTACCAGTTAAGCCTGCGCATTTGATTTTCAGCACCTAGCTGTTAAATACCCTCCTAATTTGTATGGAAGCCGTGAGGATGTACTTTCTGGAGGAATAACAACCTGGTAATCATACAGTCTACACAGATCAAACCTTACGTCTATCAAGGTTTATTACATCCATTTCACACTGAGTGACTTACTATGAACTCTTAAGGTTGCCAAAATTGCACAGTGCGCCAGCACCTTTAAGGAAATATTTCTACAGACATTTAGGGAAATTATTATTTACTTCCTTGCCAAGAGTTAGATCCCAAGATTAATATCACTCGGATATCAGCCAATTAAACATGACATTAGAGGCAGGAGACAGCTGTAGAAAGATAGAAAGCAATAGGAAACAGCTAGTTGGGCCCGAGATAAACAGCAGTGACGTCCTAAAGTCTCTGCTAGTTGGCGGATAACCTCTGAAGTCAACTTTAAAGGATGTTACTGCAGCCAGACAAGAATTATCCCTGTGTATTCATCCTCTGTGACACCATTTAGCAAGATAACCTATCCTCTAATTAGTGCGCTTTAGAGGTGCTGGTAGGTGTTGAGAGTAGTGTAGGCACAGCAAAAGGCACATTGATACCCTTGGACATAACCGGGCTAAGTGTTTCCAGTCTGTGCTAAACGATGATAACAGCCTCCTGGTTTTTAATGGTAACACATTACAAAGAGTTTCCTGTCAGTTACCTCTCCATCGCAGGAAGCAGACAGATTTTCATCCTTTCAAATCTATCAGAAGAGGGCCTCTGTATCATCCACACAGACTCAGAGGAACGCATCTGAGGTGCCCCACGTTTTTGTTTGTTTGCTTCACACTTCAAGTCCATTTATTTTTTTCCAGGCTCACTTTGTGGTGCAATAATCTCCACAGACAGCTGTTTAAACCAAACAAATTTACTGAACTCGCTAAACTTGATGAGCATAACACACGATAATAACACACACTGTATCTATAAGTATTGCTGATTCCATCCTGCTGCGACCACATGAAAGCTGCTTTTATCCAGTAAACTTCTGTTTAGACCAGCTGCTCCTTTCAGTTCCTCTGTGCTGACAGACATCTGTTTGGCATCTCCATCTGAGGATGGAGTTGGTGTGGACTGAATGGATTAAATGCTTCAGTAGTGCTTATGCAACACGCATGCCACTTTTAATGTGGATTCCCAATAGTTCTTGGCAAGAAAGCAAATAAGCATACTTAACGAATGCTGAACATGTGACCAAACGCTACAGACTTGCTTCTCTCACTATTTAACTATTTAACCTTCATTTTCCTTTATATTTTTTAATGCGTCTCAGACCCCCCCACACACACAGACCAACAGACTGGTGGGCGACCCCCTGGCAACCTCCAATAACAGGTAAAAATGTGTGACCGCAGGTTGCCGGGGGTAAGTGGTTGCTGGAGTGAGGTGACACAAGTCGCAGTTTCCCGTAGTTGGCATGGACGACGCCAACTTGCACCTTTTGAAATGATAAAGCTCAACTTTTACTTTGAAGGCAAACATTCTCCATTTTTCACCCCAAGTGTCACTACCACTCAGGAAATAGCTTCCCAATGTTTGCAGACCAGTTTGCATCTCCCACGCAAACTGCGGGAGACCACAGCAATCTGCTAGCTACCAAAGCAATTACGGGGTGTTGGGGTGTGTGTGTGTGTGTGTGGTGTGTGTGTGTGTGTGTGTGTGTGTGTGTGTGTGTGTGTGTGTGTGTGTGTGTGTGTGTGTTGGTGCAGCACCCTCCTTGTAACCAATTTTACCTAGTGAGTCAGCAACCTCTAGCAACCACTTGCCATCCTGTTGGGGAAAAAACATTTTTCCCTACCAACCAGTGCTTGCCATGGGGTCACTGACTGCAGGCCTTATTTATTAGATGCCCCAAATGCTTAATGTTTATCTATAAAATTCACCTGCTCACACCTACCCTGTGTCAAAGGCTTTTTTATTAAGATAAGTGATATCAGATATGCTATGATACATACTATGAGTCACAAGTATTTGGCACAGCTGGAGAAAAGGTACCTAAAATCTCTATATGTACAAAACACATACCAAAACAAATGCACACACACACACACACACACACACACAATAGAGCCCAACCAATATATCAATCAACCAATATCTGTCTGGCAGTAATATTAGTGGAACTAATATTACTGCCAGACAGATATTGTAGTGCTGTATTAGTTCAGGTAGGCTGCAATGAATGAATTACCCTTCTACACATCCAAATGGGCATAAATCATATGGAGCCAAAAAAATATTCTAGAAATGGTTGCCCAGAAGAGCAGCTCCAACTTCACTGTTCACAATATTCTCAGCACCATCCAGCAAAGGAAATGTGGGACAAAGTGTGGGGACATAGCCTAAAATTAATATGTAAAGGACAAATATACTATATTTTATTTAAATGCAACTTTCCCCAAGTCCCTGTATGGGTACATAAGATAAGGATAAAAGAAAAAGTTAAGTTTGTTTAATACGCTTCTTAAACTCATTCTGTCTGCTAATCATCTTTGCATCCACATTGTGAGCAGAATCATTCATGAGACTCACATACTGTCACCTCACGTTGTTATTCTCCCCCATGCAAAATTAATAAAGGCAAAAACAAATAAAGGAAAACTGAAGACTGCGTTTCACCAGCTTCACCCTGTTGTAAGTACCTTAATACTTTATTGTAGCTGCATTTTATTTTCATATTCCAGTGAAATGAGCCTAGTTTTTGACTTTGTCGTGACTAGGAAATTTTCCCTGTTGGGTAGCAAAAGATGACAACACATTAACCCTGCACGTGACCCATGATGACAGTCTTCCATGTTTTCTTCACAGCCACCAGATAAAAGCCAGCCTTTAGGAAAGAGTCTGTCCTGCAGTGTTGACTTTTGGAAGCTAGAGCCCATCAAAATGTGACATTGCCTCAATTTGAGCCACAAGGGATAGAAATGCTCTGTAGTTCCTCTTAAAGAGGGACACCTGCCACCCGCACATTGTAGAGTTGAGCAGTTGAGGGGCGTCTTTACCTTAATTTGCTGACTAATTTGTGAAACGCAGAACTGAAATGACCCCCAATTTCTCTAAAACACTGTCTCTATATTTATGCACATGCATATTTTTAACTCCCTGCAAATGTGTGATGGACTGAACTATCCAATATTGGTCAGGCTCTAAAACACATACACACACATGCATGAAATACACACTACTGTCAAAAGGTAAAAACACAATGAGAGAGCATCATATTAAAAATCAAAATTTCTTGTAAATTACTCTACAGGCATTCAAGGTCCCATTCTAAAGTTCATTGTTAGCCTTTCTACTGAGCCGATGTTTGTGAAATAATCTGTGTGTGTGTGTGTGTGTGTGTGTGTGTGTGTGTGTGTGTGTGTGTGTGTGTGTGTGTGTGTGTGTGTGTGTGTGTGTGTGTTAACTTGTGACAGCTGCACAGTGTGGACGAGTGTATGGCTTTGAATGTGGGAGTGTGAGAGCATGTGTTCAAGTTGATGTGTGTATCTGTGCGTTTGTTTATAAGCATCTGTGTGTACAATTTTGGGAAGCTCCCCACCAACGCAAGACAAATGGCAACACAGCTGCTCGCAGCATGAGGAGGAAACACTCAACATGGCACAGAGGGACCGACATCAACAAGCTCTAATAATGCTGAAAGCTGCACACATCAAGTCTGCTGACATCTACTGACTAACACCAGCCTAACACCAGCGTGCAGTGTCTAGGACAAAGGTGAAACATTTCTATCTCTACATCCACTCCATCAACAATGTAATTACAAATTCTTCATCCCGAAGAAGTACGCCCAGTATATCGTTCTCACCTCCTCTGGTTCATCTCTGCGTCTCCTCCGTTGTTCTTTCCAGGACCCCAGCTGTGCCGGCGAAGAGGCGAAAGGGAGCGGTTGCTGCTCCTAAAGAGACAGGAACGCCGCGGCACCTCAGTCACTCTATCTTTGGCCTCTTCTTCGGCCTCTCCTGTCCCTCCTCCTCCTCCACTGTCCAGTCCTGCAGTGGTCGGTGCCGTCGTCTGGATGCCCTCTTCTGGGCTCCAGCTGCAGCCAAGGCCCTGGCTGCCCTCCGGACTGGAGCTGGGTGGTCCGACGCTGGCAGTGTCGTCTGTGGAAGAGCAGGAGACGGAAACCTCGCTGGCGCTGTCTCCTCCAGTCACGGGCTCATCATTCTGCAAGACATCCCCCAAAAATATATATTTTAGTATTATTTTAAAGCATTAGAGTCCATGATTATGCACCTACAGAGAACCATCAAAATAAAAGAACCATCACCTAAAAGTTATAGTTTATCCTAGCCCACAATGCCACACTCTAATAAAATGATGATTTTTTTCTATTTAGGGATCTGACTGGTATAAATGCAACTGTGTGTGTGTGTGTGTGTGTAATGCTCTGGTGGAGAGCGAACAATAACTGGAAGTGGCGAGCATCTTGCTCTGCTCTCTGAGAACCACAGGAAGCATTAGAACCAACACTGGTTACTAAACTACAATAACAGGTAAGGTTGTGGGGATGGATGATGACCTCAGGAAACAGAATCAGCCCATGAATGCATTACTTTACATTGGATTAGTATTAAATTTAAATGTGTGTGTGGTTGCACCTCTAATCTCTTGTAGTGTGAGTGTTTGTATCGGCAGACTGATCCATAATCTAAAAACAATGAGATCGGGTTTGCCGTTATATTAAAGCTTAATGTAAGCACATTGCACAGACAGTAGTTGTGCTCCTCAACTTTTTGTTTCATCAGGTGTGTGCGTTTGTCAGTGAATTTACACGTAGAAAAAAAAGACGATAGTAGAGAAAAAACAAACAAAAAGCCCAGCAGATGTTTTCCCTTAACAGATGCTCAGCTGATATCTATCCACTTATGGTCCTTAATTACACGAGGCTATATCATTTATCGTATGTGAACGAGGCTCTCCTGCGCTCTCTCTGTGGCAGCATTAATACTGTTCTATGGCTGTTTAGGTCACATGGTGCACATTGCGCAGGGTGGACCTCACGTTAACCCTGGCCTTGGTGACGGCGATGGTATCAGGTACTGGCAGTCTCCAAAGGGCCAATAGGACTATATGGAGGATCACACAACCCTAATAACAGGAAACTATTTGAAATCCATGATCCGATTTTGCCATTTTATTACGCGCACAGCTTATGGATAGAATTTATCACAACACACTCCAACACGACACAACAAACATGAATAAAACATAACACAGCAGAACAGATGTCCTTCAAATCATTGTTAATTACTCGGGCTATCACATTGTATATCCATCAGCATTTCTTCACTGAGGCATGAGATGAATTAAGAGTAGGCTGGAAGAGCCATTTAACCCACAGGAATGGAATATAATGAGGACCAAATGGCAGGGCTTAGGGATAATGAGCCAGTGCCACTTTATAGCAACACTGGCATTATAACAAACACCAATAAATGATAGCAACCTTGTTAAAACAAACCTTTCCCAGGAAAAACTTCTCAGTGATGTATTGCCTTTTCACTGTCCATTTGTCATCGTCACAGGACCATTTAAGTGATCCAAAGCCACGGACAGTTGGCAGTTAGCAGTTGGCAAATATGTATTGTACATGCACTGCATGTGTGTAAACTAATATGCATTCTCGCAAGTTAATTAGCCATATGCTTGTGTATAACTTGCTGATTTCTTGACAAGTCTTCATCTGACAGCTCTGTGATACAAGAAATGAACACCACACTGACAAAACAATCAGTTTTGTTAAAACCGCTCTTTGAGCCTGGTGGGAAAAAGCTACTGCATGCATACACACACACACACAGGTTTGGGATAGTCCGTTTAGAGTTAATTTGTAGGTGTGAGCTTTAACTGGGCCTATTGTAGTGCCAGCTGCAGTGTGAGGGCCGAGCACAGAGTGTCTTCTGTTGGAGAGATGCGAATGAAAGATCTGCTTTATGCTACCGACACAACTTCCTCTGGGAGCCGGGCAGCACACGAGTATACGTCAAGGGCAAGAGAGTGCATGTGAACGTCAGCCTCAGAGCCATATGAGGCGGGATCCAGCTGAGTTTTAAACTTTATGTGATTTCAGGCTTTTAAATACTATTTCATGGCACAACATACATATTAAACTGAGATAAAAGTCATGACCGTTGAAACCGCCTCTCTCCTTTTTATTCTACATTTATGTCTCCCCTCAGAGAGCAGCAAAGACGTTAATCCTCTTTCAGAATTTAGCTCCTGTAGTCTTTGTGTGGATTCATTTGGCCCATCACCGCCTATCTACAGTGTCCCAACCCTCAGCATCACACTGTACACTCCCAGGCAGCTGATATTCTCTTCTCCAGCTTTGTTTGCACCAAACATGACATACGGTTCACATTACAATGAGCATGTCTCAAGTGCTCAACACAGCAGAACCTGCGAGATACAAGTGTTTCAACTTTAACCAAAGGGTGCCTTGCTTCAAACAGACTTTCAACAGCAGCAGAGTGACAGCAGGGACCACAGCTTGCACTTTCCCAGCAACGGAGGAGAGCTGCTGGCTTAAAAAGATGCTTAGTAGATGTTTGGCATCTCTGCCTCAGGGTGCTAATAAATAAAAAAACAGACACAGACTGAGAAAACAGATACTTCATATATAGTATATAATCCCTATAGGAGTAGCTGCAGAGGCAAAATATTCTTACCATTCAGCGTGACTGAACCGTATGTTTGGACCGCAGCCAAACATCCGATTTAGTAAACAGTGAATTTGCTGCTAAGTCAAAGTGAACGGCGTCTATTTTGTCTCATTTATACAATTATTGATTTATGTTTTTGCAGTTTGGATCCGTAATAAGTTCGTTCTGCAGCATATATAGGAGCTATGTTTTTGTTTACATTTTTTAAAATATATTTTCTAGAATACATTTACCCTCCTTGCTTTTCTCACTTTGTACAGAGATTTAAACCAGTTTAAAAGAATTGCTCAAGAGCACTTTGACATTGATTTTAAGGCGGTGGAGGTCAGACCTTTCTGAAGATGCTGTCATATCCTGGCTCTGCGTTCAGGAAGCTCTCGATGTCACTGCCAGAGTCTCTGTGAGCTGAAGAGGGACAGCTGGTGGCACTGCTGGTCCTACTGGGTAAACTGGGAAATGCTGAAGACTCTGAGGGTCCTGAAAGACACATTTAAAATATTACAGGGTTAAAAACAGACGGAAGAAATCTCGAGATCTGAAACATTCTCGTGCAATCTGATTAAAACTACATTAATGAAGTTTCTCATCAGTTTCCCCATGTTTCCGAAACAATAAGCCATCACTCTTTCTTCTCAAAACACATCAGTGAAAAGACTTGTGGTAATCTGAGAAGGTGTGAAAAGCCTGGGCAAATCAATGGCTGACTGTCCTCGCTAAAGCAGTCTGTGCTCAACAGCAAACAACTACTGTTTGTGCGTTTTAAAAGGTACGAGGGCAGGAGTGAAGTTAAAATCCGACTCGGAGAGGAAGACAAACAGTTATTGATGTGATGCAAAACAGCTCTGAGGAAGGAGCTGCATTAGTCACCCTGAGGCCAAATGGACATTGATGCTTACAAAGAATGTCTGCACCTCATTTTACGCTTTAAAGCAAGAAGTAATTTTCACTTCAGTTGTTTGATCGATAGAAATGACATATCAAGCAGACAGTTACTCGAGTTCATATCAGCCACAGTGATATGAACCCGACTAAGTCAGAATCACACGTATCGCATTCACCGCTGCTCGTTCTCCGAAGCCTCGGCTCTCGGTGCCGCTTTTGTTTTTCTCAGTCTCTGTGCTCTTTAACAGCAGCAGCTCACCACGAGCCATTTTTACTCTACACCCACTATTCTATGTCATTCCTCCTCGCTGAATAACAAACAGCCAAATTTAAAGTCGGCACAGAATACAACAACTCTTATGCAACAAGGTTCTGGGGCTACAGCTTTTTGGACATGTAAGGACATGCACAGATAATATTTCAAACTCAAAGAGGAAGCCAGCACTCAGGCACAGACGTATAACCAATGGGCTGACT
Source organism: Archocentrus centrarchus (assembly GCF_007364275.1). Classification (NCBI taxonomy): domain Eukaryota; kingdom Metazoa; phylum Chordata; class Actinopteri; order Cichliformes; family Cichlidae; genus Archocentrus; species Archocentrus centrarchus. Next base: position 31,519,060 of record NC_044348.1, read on the forward strand.
TTAGAAAAACTGGATGAGATCATTTGCCCAGTTTTGTTATGATTTACTTATGTCTATTTCTGCTCAAAAAGCGGAAGTTATTCTTAATCCCTTGGGAAGACTTGCATCCCCTACACTCGTGAGCAAGAGGAAGCTCGAGTTTGTGTACGTACGCTCTGTGCTGCTGAGTGGGTACAAGTATATATACATAAATAAATAAAATAAATGCAAACTGCATTAAAAATGTCACCGAAAACAGGGGGAAATTAAAATCAAGGGTGTCCTGTATTTATGACAAGCCAAAAGGAGAAGCAGATTTTCACATTAAAAGCCAAAATCAAGATGACAAGTAAAACTAGATTAATTAACCATCCCTAGCAAAGGATGACTCCAGAAATCCTGACGCCAGTAGAAACATGACGCTATAAAATCCAGCTCCAGTCAGCTGTTCTCATGGGCGTGGAGTCTCCCAGCCTCTTTGCATAGCAGTGTTGTTAGACTTGAGGGGGTGAGGGGGGGCATCCAAGTTTTAAAAGGATTCCTACAACAGAATAACTCTATAGAATAACTACGAGCTCCTCTAACACACATCTACAAGAGAGCAGGCTTAATAAAAGGGGGGCAGTCAGTTTAGCATAGCACCATATCAGCCCCATTACATCCCCAATGGGATGACATCACTTTGGGCCGATTGATGCCATTGAGGATTGTGCCATAACAGACAAAAATAGGTGTTGAAGTCCCAACATAAAGACTATGAGACTGTTTGTGCTCCTTGTGTCTGACCAAAGGAGCACAGAGTGCTCGATCAGCAGTTGAGAGAAAAGAAATTTTGTTAAAATGGCAAAACAGCAGAGGAAGGATGCTGCCAGTGGAGCTAGCTGGAACTGCAAAATGGAGTAGATATCCATTATCAACTACATGGCTTTGATCACCGTCAGCTGTTTGCATTCTTAATCTAGAAACTGTAAGCGAGCACCTTCTAGTTTATCTTGAAACACCTCTGGGTGCTAATTTAGGCAGGTTTTTTTTAAGGATTATCTAAATAGACCTTAAATTCAGTGGTAACCAGGACATAAAACTGCATGCAGTGACTCAGTGACCATCGTAACAGACAAAGATATCATGTCTGAGCCCGAAAACATGACAATATCAGATAAATATGCAGCTTCAAGTATTTATTGAACTGCAAAAGTCCATATGTTTTTCCAGACACTGACAAGTTGTTTTCAATAATTAGCATATTTCTGAGCTGAGAGGCTGAATTGAGGATGGATTCACATGAAAACATCTCAACTGCATAATGCAGCACCGATTTGAGAATCACTAATATAGAAAATCATCATTCCTCATTAGAGCGCTTGAAAGAGTTCATAAAGTCTGAATCAAAACTTTGTAATCTGAGGAGTCAGCAGTTTAAATCTTACTGGGGGAATTAAAGTTTCCACATTTGCATCCAGCGCTTTATGAGTCCTGCAGCAGACACCAGAACACGGCCGGCGCAGGATTATTTCAGGGTTCTGCTTTGAGAAGAAATGAGGTCAGAAGTTTAATTATGACCAGTGTGCTTTTACCTGTCAGCTGACTACTGTGCAAACCACATCTTGCTCACTCATCTAATAACATGCAGACAAACAGCACCACATAAAAGGGAAAGGCTGCGACATCATGACATCATCACAACCAGATCTTTTTCTGTATACAAATGAAATCCTCACTGACCTTCGACCTCAGGTGCTGCAGCAGAGCTTAATCTTAACCACAGTGCGCTGGTGGGTCGACGCAGATACATTTTGCCCCTTTTTACTTCATATTTTCACTATTAACGGAGAATCCAAAAAAAAAAATGTACGTGTGTGAGTGTGTTGGAGTTGCAAGTGCTGTGACACAAGTGGATCCAGGGAGTTTTCCTCAGACTCCACCCCCTCACAGCTGTCTACCACAACTAGCAGGGGACTGCGAGTTTTGACAGCTGTCCTCCTCGGTCCGCGTCAAACAGACCCCAACACCACCGCCACCGCCACCACCACAGCACACACAGAACGAGCACAGAGAACAGGTGTGAGGATTGCTCAGTCCACAGGTGGTTAAGGTTACTGGCTGAATGTGAAACAGGTCAGATACTTCTCATCTTTATGATTATTATATCACACGCACCTTTTTGCACCATTCATGTAATCCTTATAAATTGATCTGCACATAAATATAAAAAAATCTGCAGAACAGGGACAACATTTTGTTCTCTATTTATAGACTAGTTGTAGTTGAGCAGGATTTAGTTGCCTGCAGGTTAACCCCCCCCCCCAAAAAGTCCCTACTGGGTGGGCAGTACTTTTCCAAAAGTAAAGGGACTTTGGGGACGGGGCTCGCAGCTATGAACACTTCTGATTGGTCGAGAAATCTTCAGTATTGCCACCACCTACTGGTCTGCAGTGGAACAGTTTTTTGTATATTTGTACGCAGAAATTACCTGTCAAGCATCAGGCTGCTAGTCTTCCTGGTTTTCTGGAGTGTAAAGAGCCCCTTTAGTCCCTTCCAAAAAAATCTTTTTTAAATTCCTGACATTTAAAGTTCCAGGTAATCTGAGCGGAAACAGCTCCAAACTGTAGCGTAGTCTACTTTCTCAGATCAAGAAAATACCGACCACAATTCAAACAATTTTGGTTTCACTGCAGGTAAAAAACACACAGGAGCAAAACTGCGGCTGAGAAATGAGTGTTACATGAGCGCAGCAGAAAATAAAGAAGAAGATAAAAGCAGATATGATCCAAATAAATTATCGAGTCCAAAGCCATCGACAGGGTAAGAAATAACGGATAAGAAAAATAATCTGCTGGGTTAGAAACATTCTTCTCTGCACATGTTCACCGTTAGCTGAGATGAGACACCTGAAGTGTTTTTCTTAAGTGCAGATTTTATCAGCACTTACATATAAAATCTTACTTATATTTTCTATACTTCCTTGTCCTGTATTTCTTCATGTTAAATGTGCACAAGATGCTCTGTGTAGCTGGGCTGATTTATTGCACATTGGGGGTGCACGAGTGCACAGACCAGCCTGAATGTACTTTGGAAAAGAAAAGAAAAAAAAAAACCTCATCTTGCTTTTTTCCTGTTTTAGTGACCTATGTATGTCAACTGGTTCGGTTCAAAATCAGGTATCACTTCCCCATCTGCATTTAAATCTGCATGATAACATGTTTTAAAAATTCACTGAATAAACGCAAAGCAAAAAATCCACTGAGAGACAAATCTGTCCATTAAACAAAACTGTAATTCAAACCTCCTGCATGATTCATGACAAACAAACAATTTTGTTTTCATTGTATTCTTCTTACCTTGAGCCCAAAACACATCCAGCAGGTATCCTAAAAGTACGGGAACTGAGTTCTGCTAAACAGGACGAGGTTTTACCTAAAGGTTTTGCAATACGTTCGACACTAAAGCAGAACGATGACTTCACATATGTCTACAAACCACATCTGACATGCAGCAAAACATGAACCAAAGGCATGATGGGACATTTCACCCTAAACTGCAAACAGCACACATTCTGCAGCCACAGGAAGAAGCCTCAACTCTTTGTTTGTTTTGTTTTTTTCATGTGTGATCGAGTCAATTTAAATGTCTGTAGTTACTGAGATTTTGCATAAACTTATACTTATTAAAATGATGCAGCTTGTTTGCCTCTGATTCTCCACAGCGCCTTCTTTTCTACAGAGAGAAAGCTTTGCATATCGCAACTCTGTGCAATATTTCACTATTCTGTCAAAGACTTCCTTTTTGAAGGCCACAGGATATGATTAAACCGCCTGATGACCCACAGAAAAAGCAGAGTCTCACAAGGGGCTTTTCAGGCAATAGAGAACTGGCATCATTTCACAAAATACATCGTCTAGCACCAACGCTTTCTTTTTTTTTTCTAAGTAAAGCCTTCAAAAGTAAAGATGGCAAAAGTGTGAGTTTCTTCAGACAGCACAGGGGTCAGATCCAGGAAGGTCTGGTTCTCACTAAGAACCGATATTTCAGCTTCCACACGAATGAATAAAGAGTATGACGCGCAAAAGCAAGAAGTGAAACTCTGAGGCCACCATACACAGTGAACATGAAGCTAATTTATTTATTCAAGTAATCATTTCTTGAAATTTGTTCTGAAATAGTGAAATTCATAACAGAACATCAATTACATTAAAAAAGATGAGATTTTAAAGTGAAATGTCTCACCATCCTAATTCACTCTCTTGGCATCTATAAAGGTGCATTTATGGATAAGTTTTCCTCTCACTGGGCCATTGATTATTTATCACAGTTTATTTAGTGGCAAAATAAGCTAGGGCCAGTAGGTTCATTATGGTAGCCTACAGTAGGTCACTGAAGAAGTCAGCTGATATTGTTTGGTTACTGTGATTACAGTATTTACTGTTGTTAAAATGTGGGAAATAATGCAAATAATGAATTATGACCCAGTGTTTCCAAACTTGCAGTCGAGCTGTTTAAGACTTTGAGAAGGTCTGAGTATTGACTTTGACCTGGGAGGTTTCTGCAGTCAATAAAATCACACTGACCTTTGACACCAAAAAAAAACAGCAGACATCCAACTTCCCTTCACTTTAGCCCTTTTTTTTTTTTTTAAATAAATCAACATTCAATGAGCTGTTCCTGCACAATAAGAATGATAATCTACAGCCAGTCGCTCTGTCGGCTCCGCTGGGTGATTCCTTATGCCAACATCTACTACCTAACAATCATAATGATAACACGCTGATGCAAAGCAGGTATTATGCCTATCGAGATTCCCATGTGAGTATAGCATGCTAGCATGCTGAAGTCCAGCTCAGGCTTATGGGAATGCCACTGGTTTTATAGAAGCATTTTATAATAAACCACAGTACTGAGTGCAATGACACTTGAGCAGATGATGGCACTAGGTTATTACAATCCATTCTAGTCAGGGGGCTGCATATATAAACCGGATTGAATGGAAAACAGTCTATAGTTCAGGTATTTCCCCAAAGTGACCTGCTGAGGACCTCATTCAGTCTTTCTTGGAGTAACCGGCCAACCAACATCAAACATGTTTATGTACAGGTTTTTGTTTACACTGTAACAAATGTATAAATTCAATTATGCGCGTATTATTGAGGCCACAGAGAGGGCTGATATTTTTGCCTTGAAGGCTGCAAGTTATTACAAGCACAGTGTGATGCAGTCCTGTACACCACCACCACCATCGCTGACCTAAACAATAAAATATACTATTCAAATAACACCCTGCATATTCCAGGCATCGTGAGAACAGGCTGTAATTAATAAAGCTGCCACTAAATGTATACCACAGAGGCATTCGACTAAATGGGAAAGTAAATTCAAGTCAATCAGGGATTGATTTCCGGCAACATTCCTTCTGTTGCTAAGTTGACTAAACAGGTAACGATGAGAGAGAGAAAGGGAGGGCTGAAAGAATCGGGCTTCATTGGAAGAGAGAGAGAGTGAGATTTCCTCCAAAAAGGAAGTGATGTCAACTGATCCCAGCTGCTACAGAGGAAATCCCACCCTCACCCACCCTTCCATTTTTACTTCCACTTGACACCCGTGGGTTTTTTTCTCCTTCTCTTTCCATCTTTCCCTCTGCATGTCTGTCTCATCCATTTCAACCTCTTTTCCCTCTCTCTCTGCCTCCTGTCACACGCACTGATGTTTCATCTGTTTTCTACCACCGATAAAAGGCAGTTTGTTCTCAGCCTGATCCAGCTCATCGATCTGTTGGTCGTTTTTTATTGAGACCAGTCTCCCAACAGACCGACTCATCTTATGAAGGTCAAAGAATCACTTTTTCTTATCTTGCTGTGGCTGCTGCCCAAACGTAGACATATCTGTGTCAACATCTAAAATGTTTCACATTAATATTACTCTTACAGTCACTGCCCATACTGAGTGAACTATATCCCCATGGCAACAATCAACCACTTGATGCTCTGACAAGTGAGCCGATATTTTTCCCAGCTACGCTTGCCTCGTGGCTCCAACAAATCTGCTACTAAAGTCCAGGCATAAATGACTCAACAAACACGGGACATAAATACATATAAACTGTCATTGTAAAAACAGAAGTGATCTGGACTGAGGTGTCAACGATGCTGTTGTGTCATGCAACTTTGCGCATTTGAAATAAATGTATAACTTGCAGGGAGAAAAATAAAAATTGTAAGCATCGCTAACAGATCTGATCATCTGATTCCATACAAGCAAAATAAAGGTGGCTATTGAAATTAAAGCTGCGGCTCTACTCATCCATTCGCTGCAATTGTAACCACACTGAGGCATTATCAGGTTGGCTGCAGAGTGGTGAGACTTCCTTCTTTGCAACCAGTGCTGCTAATCATCAGATGATTAAATGCCAAACTTCTGCTGTTCAGCTCCTCTGTGATATGAACGAAACTAATGTTAGTTAGTTTCTCACGTGTGCAGGGTCACCTGAAATATCACCAAATACTGTTACCCTGCGGACTTGACTCAGATATTTACAGTATTGGCCGATTTGTAACCACATCATGTAACATACACATAAAATATACTGAGTCTAGCCTGTGTTGGCCAGAAGTCCCACAGAAAACTTTACTGATGTGTCGCTCCCATTTAGGTTTTCAACAGTTTTCCTTCTTAACGGCCGTCTTCTAAATCAGTATGAACTCTTTCTGATACAGAGATGAAAATCCCATTAGTGTGTGCATATTCTGCCACATTTCACAGCAATGAGGGTCCCCGTCTGCTGTGTAACTCGCGTTTCATCATCTGTGTGTGCACATGCTAATGACACCCCACTTTTAAATGAAACCACACCAATACCCCATGCTTCGACTCATTCAGACTCTCATTTGCACAATGTTACTTTCATAATCTTTAAAAATAGCTTCACACTATCTCCAACAAGTGTTAGCAGACTCTTAAAGTCTGGTTTCGATTAATATTAGAGCGCAAAGGCAGCCTGGGCACGTGTCGTGGGTGACGGGTTAACCACTCAACCGTGACTGAAGAAAAGGCTCCAACAATACCAGAATCTGGCAACAAAATCTTCTCTTAGTCAAAGTTGGTGTTTTAGGCTGACAGAAAAAGCTGTTTTCATAATTTCACAAACAAACTGTTGCCCCAGTGTTAAGGCTCAAACAATGCAACACTCTCACTTAATGTCAGTGCTACTTTAACTAGGCCAAACAACAATATGTTATAACAGGATACAGCCTCAACACTAATGCACGCACGACCCGAGACCTCACAGCAAAGCAACCGTGCAGATTACTACGAAATAAACCACAGAAAAAGTTACAACAGAAATAATTACTGAGAAATTAAAAACATACACTTCCCCCAGTTCTCAAATGAGAATTTAGAGCAGTGGCAGCCGGCAGTAGCTCTTACCTGAGTGCTGAGCGTTGCAGGGCTGATGGAACGACGTCTCTCTGTCGCGGTGGATCTACATAGAAACAGGAAGACGCTGAATCAGTCTCAGCAACATGTGATCATCACCCACAAAGAAATAATGATGCAGACCAGCATGCCTGTTAGGAAGTGTTCCTCCGAACACAGGATGGGAGGCGCCGATAAGACACCCTTTATAACAGCGGTCTTAAGAGTATTCACAGGATTTAGTGACTCCACTAGGGCTCGATCTCCACCCCCCCACACACCCTCACCCCCACCCCCCGAGGAACTCTCTGAAAGGATCCAACTTTTTCAGCCTTCAGTGCTCACAGTCACACTGACACCAACTCACACTCACACTCTCACACACACACACACACACACACACACACACACACACACACACACACACACACACACACACACACACACAGTGCCTGTCAGAGATCTGTGGTTGGCTGTGAACACTCAGTGCTGTGGCTCTACTTCCTCTGTGGTCTCTACAACAGCTGTGTATATGTGTGTGCTTACTTGTGTGTGTGTGTGTGCATGAGCTGGTTTTAGCTACAAAAGCCACTGACACCCCCCCTCCCATCTTTGCAGGCAGCACAAAAGCTTTGAGAGTTTGGACGAAGCTGTGCAGATCTGACTGACAGCTCCGAATGTGAAACTAAGAGTCAGAGAGGAGCTCATTGTGCTTTAATGAACTCCATCAATGATATGTAGATAAACATGATGAACTTTGAGTTTTTAACGTGTCCTTCATACAAAGTCAGAAGTCAAGCTCAGATCAACATGCTTTAGCATTACCCTTTAAACTTTGCTGATTTCTACAAAGAAACCCACGGGCACAGCCTAAACCGGTCGCCCATCTAAAGGCCACAAACGTTCATCTGATGGAGGACCTGGTGGAACAAAACAAAGATGTTGTTCCACCACAGGCCCCCCACGTCTGCTGCTGAGCTTCACCCACTGTGACTGCATGGGTGATGTAGATTTCATCATGCTAATGGAAGCAGTAGCACATCTCCCTATGTTATGCTAATTAATTGCTTAATTCATGCAAAAAAAGCACTTTAAATTATTTTTTCAAAGATTTTTATTTAGTATCAAAACTCTTTAACTATCAAGTAGCAATTACAAGCAGAATATGACACTTCCAGACCAACATACAAAAGAATATTCATAAAATGATGAAAAGATACAAATTTTCACATCTGAGAAATGTTTACATTTTTGAAATTGTTCAAAAATATTATTTCCATGACTGCTGCCCAAAACCTCAATGGCCCCTCCTGTGGGTGGTGGGCCCACGTAGTTCTTTCTAACACTGCCCCCAGGCACTCGCCTCGATCACACCCTCCCAAGTCCCTCGTCCCCTAACTGTCATGTACACACACACGCACACTTTGTTGGATGCATCAGGAGCAATTTGGGGTTCAGTGTATTGCCCAAGGGCACTCCAACATGCAGACTGCAGAAGCCATGAATCTTATTTCATTGCACATGTTCGAGTTAAAGACAACAAAGTAACAAAACACAGACTGCTACAGACAAAAAGAGGAAAAGTCAGATTTAAATGAGACTTAATGTAGTGCAAGAAAAAAAAGGAGAGACTGAAACAACACAGAGCGATGAGTGAGTCCAAGCCAGCTAACAAGGTCGACCCACCCCCAGAATGCTTTGAGGGTGAGGGAGCTGATCTCAGCTTTTATAAAACTAACCCCGAGCTGTCCCTGCGCTCTCCATCGACGAGCCTGCTGAGACGCAGAGAAACACTGTTTTCCAGGCCTGGGAGTGGCGTGTGTGATCTTCCCGTTTGCATTCCTACAAACACACTGACAACTAACTGCATACCAACTGGCACCATGTACAGGCACCTACCCCACATGACAAACACTTATGCTCCCCGTTTTCCCTCATCAAGCCTCACATGCACACAACAAACCCCCCCCCCCTCTCTCTCTCACATGCATGCGTAAAACACACAGGCTTTTTCTTCTTCTCTCACAGCTGTGTTCAGATATCAAACAGAGCCCGCTGAGAGAGAACAAACACGCTGACGAGGAAAGACTAGCTGGTCGCAGAGGGCGCCAGCGCGCACACACACACACACACACACGCGCACACACACACACACACACACACACACACACACACACACACAAACAGACAAACATGGAGACATAAGTGCACGCACAGGTTCTGGTCAGAGGTAAAATGACAAGCAGGCAGCAGCTTTGCATGTTTTAATAGACTCCACTTCAGTGTGTTTTGGCACTTATTATAAAATGAACTGAACCCTTAGGTATGATGAAGCACTAAGTGGACACTTTACCTAAGAAGTTGACAGGGTGTGTGGATATACCTCCTTTTAATACACAGATATTACACCTGTATTTTGGCAGTGTATCACAGGCTAAGGTATGAAAGGTGACTGCACACAGCTCAGCCAGGACAAAAACAAAAGCCTTTTCGATTTCAGTCACGGCATCGACTTTTTTCCTTCTCCTCTCAGCTCATATCTTCTAATTCGGTTCAATCATGCCTACTACATCGCAGCTATGATGCTGCCACAAAAGTCATTGATTTGCTTAGGGACAAGCCATTTTTATGATTGTTTCACTGAGAAAAACATTGACTCAAGGGCAACAATAGACTACCAAGAAGCAATTTAATGGTCATAAAAATGATGAGAAACACAAAAGAAAGTTAAAAAGTCAGAGGCATGCGCACATTAAAATGTGCTTATTTTTCCTCACAGACACACTATGGATCAGTGTGGCAGGCAATGTGGTTAGTATGCTCAATACCAACCAACAGGCACAATGAGATAGCCAGTAAAGCAGCCACTCATTTAACCAGTTAGCAGATCACACATTTATCAAACCAGCCGTTTAGCAGACCTGCTAAACGGCCAGCCGGTAAGGAACTGATCCTCCATCAGAAAGCTGGCGGCCCAGATTCTGAAACAATGCAGAGCATATTTGTATTGCCGGAGGAATCTAAACCGTACCCAGTAAAAACATCTGGTTTAAAAATAAAAAGGCGGGATGACTCGTTTATACGCTGGGGCACGCAGGACTTGGACTGCTGCCTTGTTTCTAAGCAGGCAGGCGACCAGTGAGGCTCTGCAGCGTCGAAGGATGCCATGGCTGACTGAATGACTGTATCCAGTCCAGCATGTGCACATGGTCTCATCCCTGAGGCCTGCTAACAGCAAACCCGCGGATGAATCTACTCCGCGGTGCACCTCAGAAGGACTGTTTTCACAGAACGAGTATAAGAGTACAGTACAACAGAATATGTACATACACCAATCAGTCCATACATTAAGCACCAGCCTGTTATTATGCAGGTTCCCCTTGTGCCTCCAAGGCCATGCTTACCCGTCTTGGGACCCAGAGGCAGAGCATGCGGCATCTGGCCCCTGAATGTTTGGGTCAGATTGAGATCTGGAGAGTTACGGCGCATTAGAGGTCATATTAGGGTTTGCTTGTTGCAGCAATGTTTAGGTAGCTGCATAAAAGTAACACCCACCTGAAAGCCAGTACTCAAGATTTCCCAGCAGAACACTGCATTGCAATAAGATTCACTTTACCTGTCAGTGATTTTATTGTTTATGACTGATAGATATATTTACTGTTGTACTGCATTAGTATAAAGAGTTATTCGCAGTTACTGTAGACGCTAAATGGAGTGATGATGTGTTTTGTGATTCCAGGCCAGCAGCGATGCTGGGATGTGAAACACTGGTTGGAATGAAGTCATTTGGCCAAATGCCTGTTTCCATCTGAGGCCAGAGGAAACCGTTAGCCCAGAGCTGCCTTTTTCCCACACCATCATATCTCCCTCACTTTTTCTGCTCCTCTCTCTTTCCCTCTAAAACTCACATGCACACACCCTTTCTATTTCATAGCTCCGGGGTAAAGAGCAGCTGACATTTGGAACAAGTTTAGAAAGTGACAACAGACTAAAGAGAGGTGTTACATATACCAGAACAATTCTCCTCACAGATATTCCCATGCTCTGCCCTGGCAGACACCGTGACAGTAAACATCGCATATCAAACGCCCACCGCTGCATACTTAATAGCTTAGTTTATGCATGATAATTAATAGTCTGGCCATCAATAAGTGATTATTAGCTTAGATTATAATTTATAGTCATCAAGCAATAGGAAATAGTTGAGCTGAGTCATTGACTTGGCTTAGTGTGACTTAAATAAGTCTAGTTTTATTTTGTTGACTTCCAGCTTATCTTAGTTATGTTTAGTCTAGATTAATCTGGTTTTGCCTCCTCTGCAGTTCAAAGTGTTCTGTAGTTTGCTTTATTATTCATAGTACTGCACAGTTACATCACAGTACACTGACTCCTGTTTGGTTCCATCAATTTTACAGTTTTTGGCTCCACACAGTAAGTACAGCCGAGGCTGAATGAACCTGAACTACAGTTAAAGTCGAGAACTGGATAAATCAAAGGTATTACAGTTCAAAGGGAAAACAGAAACATTGTTGCCATGATAATTAATTTCTCTGTGTGTCAGCTGGCTGAGTGAACAACTGACACACAGACTTTGCCAAGCTATTTGAATTAGTATATTATTACCTATTTGAAACATACTGCAAAAATTCCCTTCACACCATACGTGAGTTGAGCTCTGTATCCAGATAATATCAGGATGTCTCCCAGCTTTCCTTATTTCCATCTGAAATATGCCAGGAAAAGCCAAACGTTACCCTATCTGGCAAAATGTTTCCATATCTGGATCAACTCCCAAAAGCTAATCTAAGCGGGGCCAAGCACCACCTCTGGTCACATTTCATACAAATTTATCCTTAATTTTTTTTTTAGTTATCCTGCTAACAAACAAACCAAACCAATCACTTAACGTCCTTGATGGAGGCAACTAGAGGCGTGAATTATCCAGCAACATCTAGTTCAGCCTGAGTGAAAAGTTGGAAGTTTATCTTTGTTATTATTGAACAGGGATATATTATGCTTAACATTTTAGTTACATAAGACCCTTTTGCTCTGATCAGTGGTGCACTGGATTCCCAGCTGCAGCCAGGAGAAACTCCACAGTGGAAAAATGTTGTAAAAGGTTCTATATATGCAGGGAAGGGAAAGTGCCCTTTGGGCTTTAAATAGCACAACTTTTGGGAGCCATAAACATCTCATTTAGAAAGATTCCATCGAACCCCCACTGCATTTGGTTTAACACAGAACCTTTACAACACAGCGAGGGGAGCTCTGAGCGAGAGGGAAATTAGGGTATAGCAAGACATTTTCAGCAGACTTTATATTCTTGTTTTAGTTTGTCAGACAAGTACCCACCGAGCTGACCAAAAAAACCCCAGAAAGACCTTAAACTGTCTGAGCCTCATTAAGTTTCATACACAGTTTATTCCACAGAGACGGAGAGAGAGCGCAGGCATCTGTCTCTGTGTCGCATACAGCGTTCACATGCAGCGAACATCCACAAACCACACTCCACCCCAAAATAATCAGCACTGTGTGTCTGGAGGGCCGCTATCAACAACCATGCAATCATCTCCCAGGGAGCAACGCAACGAAAGCCATCACAACACACCTGGCAGAGGACTATAGGTGTGCCGAAGCACTCTGCGATGCTTATGATTATGTTTTTCAAACGAAACCTCTTTTCTGAATCGCTTTAAGGAGCAACTCTGATGAGGCCTCTGAAAGTAACCTGTCTGAAGAACCTAAGCTGCTAAATCACTCCATAAGCATCCGCTTCATGGGCTTAATTTTAGGTAATAATGTCATTTATTATCTTTAGCCTCTCTTTTATGGTTTATTTTTATGAATTAAGTCCCGCTTTAGATTTCTTACCTCACTTTTATTGCTTTAGCCATTATATTTTATCTGTCTTGAGAACTTCGCTCCGGTTTCAAAGCTTCAGCTCTAACGAGCGTTAATGCTGTGGCAGCAGCGGGATTATCACACCAAACAACTTTGTTTGAAAGTGCGGATAGATAGCCTACCTTAATCAAAACCACGTCTACAGCTCTCTCCCCTTTGGCACACAGACTATACCTCCGCTTGTGTCGTTCGTACATTTTCCCTTAAATATCCAGAGCAGCTTTATTGAGCAGAAGGTTAAAAAATCCCGGAGAAACACTGCTGAGGAGAAGTGAAGCAGTCTGCTAAGCTTCACATCTGGCCACAGAAGCAGCTTTCCACCAGACTCCAGCTCTACTCCTCCCTCCTTCCCTTCTCCCCCCTCCCATACTTTTCTTTTCCTCTGTCGTCTCAACTTCTCTCTTGACTCTGCTTGACTCATGCCTTTGCGCGCTCTCTCTCTCTCTCCGCCAGGCTGTGAATGCCTCTCTCTTATCCTATGAATCAGCAATCCAGAGCATTACATTGTTACCGTATGACAGATGACAGTAGGGCATTATTACTTTAGTCCACGTTATTCAACCATGCCAATTAATGCTGTTGAGATTCAACACGCCTTACTGGATGAGCACTTTCTGGGTGTAACAGAACCTTTTTTCCAACAGATTGTTGCAAATGTTTTGTGAAACATGCAGTACACTAAGTCTGCGCCCAGATAAAACGCTTAAAAATCAATATTAATCCAATATGGATATGATAAATGACAGCACGGACATAAAGAAACTAAATCTCCCAGCCCTTATTTATTATTTCTTGCAGCACATTAAGCTACTGCTCAGTCTGTTCTCTCTCTTAACTCCCCAAATGAGCTCAGAGCCAATATGTTTGAGTTCCTTGATAAGCTCAAAAATGAGTGCGCGCAAAGAATAATTTAGGCACGCCAAGAAACGAAGCTCAATAGCAATCCCGGCAGATCAGCCAGCCCTCGTCGGCTGATATTATTCTGAACATCCAACTGGCAAATCTCATACGGGCTGTGATATTAAAGCTTGTGAATCCTGCCTACAGTTGCTCTGCATCTACAAGCCGCTTTGAAACCCACCTCTGGCACAGCTCCTGTTTTCATGCAGCGTCTGATTTACTCAGTGTCACATCACATTTCACTCTGTTCTGTTGCTGCTGTACGTGGGAGGGCGGGGAAGTCCCAGAATGAGGTCAAACCACCAAATAAATTACTGCAAATGGGGAAAACAATCACTATAGAGGTCCAGAGTATAGAGTGTGTGTGCGTGTGTGTAGATGGGACGTGCATAATAAGTGGTAAATGGAGAAATCTAAGTGTACCATCACAGCTACACAGATCTAGAAATTTTAAGGGGAACAGAATGAAACGTATATTGTAATTATAAATGGCTGTCAGTGCCAAGGTAGAGAACAAACATGATGCTTCTCTGTCAGGAAAGCAGCTGGACAAACACTCACAAAATCATCTTTTGTGTCTGCAAGTCCTTATGCTGATTCATTAAAAAAAAAAAAAGTAATTTCAACCACAAATTGCTATTAAAGCAAATTAAATCAAGTATAACACATAGGATAAATCACAAAGTAACAAAGTGTTTTGTCCACTGCCTCTGGGAAAAAGACTGAGGTTGAGCACTTTCTGAAAGATATTTGGATGGGATGCAAATGTGCTTCAGTCCCTGCTGTCTGTGGGTTGTTGCTTACATGAGAATCCAGCTTTGACCTACTTGGCCATAGTTGTCCAATAGCACAAAGGCGTGAATCCCAGTAGCCACAAACAAATGAAGCTCTGCCCTGATTCAAACTCCTACTTTCACAGAGCACCAGGTGCTTCACAGCTCAAGGAAGCTGCTGAATGGGAAAAATCACGGAAAATATAAAGTCTGATTATAGACGGCTGTTTGTTGGGTCTGAAAACTGACAGTTCACATAATGACCCGCTGCAGGTGATGGTGACTCCCTGAACAGCTTCCCAGCTTAAGCTGACCGTGTTTCCTCACAGTAAAGACAGGGAACTGTGCACACGCATGCAAGAACTCATTTCAAAACATAAGAACAAAGCTTCTCCGTCACATGACCTCAACCACTGAACAAAACCTTTAGGATCTCTTATTTCAGCGTGAAAACGTCTCTGCAGTCTGTAGCTCCGTCTCAGCTGCCAGAGGCTCATTTGTCACCTGCAGTGATTAATCACATATTTTTTTTTTTTAGAGAACAGAAGCCACCTGGAAATTGCACCAGGAAAAGTGTCCAGTATACAAAAAAAAAAAAAAAATATGCAACAATTTCACCATGTTCTCCTTATCTCATCTATTTTGAATCGGATGAGTGAAGGAACTGAGCGCGCACTTAAAGCAAGGACACAGACAGAAGTTAATGGGTCCATCATATCGATCTAGCCTCACTGCGATGTCACGCTGAATGATACTTACGGCTTTTGTCTAAATAACAAAGCCATTAGGTTAAAAATCCTCAACAAGAGGAGAATTTAGCTTCTAGTCTCCTCTCTCATACCGCTCTCTGCACGTATGTGCACATGAATCCCATTTAGTATGAAACAACCCAAATCTAAATTTATCTCATGTCCTTATCTTGAATGTTTTTACACTTCTTTACACTTCAAACGGACTCACGGCCGCTGATCAAAACCGTTTTCTGCTTGCTTTGACGTGTGGTTTGGAGCAGAGGAAAGCACAAACTTTTCGTGTCACAGTGTCACCGTGCAGACTGGCTAAGTCTAAAGTACGAAACGGAAAAGCTGTCACACACACACACACAGAATCAATCGGGACTAAATTATCTGCAATCCAAACAGCTTGAATCTCGTCAGAACGCTGTCACGGGTTTTGAAATTTTAATTACTTCGTTAACCTTACACGTCTCATTTCACGCAGATATTTGTTGTTGTTGTCATTTAGATTCTGTTAAGCAGTCAGGTGTTTTCCTTTGCAGCTGCCCGGAGTTTTATCTACTGAAAGAATATTTTATGTACACTTTAAAGTATTTTAATTATTTATAATTATTTTCCAATTATTTAAACTTTTACAGAACATCTAAATTAATTATTGTGACTGTTCTTACCTATTGCCATGCATGCTTCACATACCTTACATGTATTCAAAAAAAGTAACTTAAAATTCTTAAAAGCACTTCTGAGGCTCTGTCTTCAGTATTTGAACAGGCCATTCTTCACCTCAGCTTCTACTGCAGTTTATTCAAGACCAGCATGACTCCAGATTTCCTCCTCATCATAGCAATTAGGGGATATTTCAAAAGGATCAAATGACAGGTCATTAAATCGGTCAGAAGAAGCAGCTCCAGTGACGCCCTTGAGGTTACATCTCCCTCTGCTGGCGACCCCGCGGTCCTGCATGCTGTGTGTATACCCTCCTGCAGTCAAACATCTGGCATTTAGAACAAGCCGTTGACTTAGACCGCAACCCAGGAATAAGCAGAGCCACTCCAGTCTATGGCTGCAGAGGAATCTGTCAGTCAGCAACATTTCAAAGTAAAGCCTCGTCTACCAAAGGCTGCATCCATGTGCTCAGTAGCTGAGCTGATAGTAAACGAACTGCATTGCAAGTCTCCCACAGGACGAAGCCTGGAAAAGTTGTGAGACTTTGTAGTAAATCAAATGCATAGGTGTTGCATAAGGACACTTCAAGGGGAAATATATTCCTTTTGAAAAGTACAAAAAAACAAAACAAAAAAAAACAGTCAAAGCTACAAGTCATACAATGTTCCAGACAGCTTTCCTCCTGAACTCTCGCCAAATATCTCGCTGGCACATCAAGCTGCTTGTAAGAAAATCTGGCTCTTCTGTCTCCTCTCATATTTGTGGTACACTTTTCTCTTTACTTCAGATTTTTTTCTAATCCCTGGCTATTGCTGTTTCTTAAGAATGTAAAACATTCTGTTTACAGAAAACCTGAGATTTGACTCGTGCATCCTTCTTCATGTACTTTCAGCAAAACTAGCAGCAAAAGCCTTTTCATGCATATTTCACATTAGACTCTGCTGTGCAGAAGGAAAAAAAAAGGCAAGATTGTGGTTAGTTTAAATCTAATAAAGTGGTTTTAACAAACTGTGGCGTCCACTCGTCAGGCACTCATGATGCAGAAATTATAAACTTTAACAGAAATCAATGGACTGTCTTATATCAACCAAACTTATCCTCTGCATCAGCAAGAAACAGCAACCATAGATGTAACACCCTTCCATAAACTGTATATAAAACTCCAGCTCCAATATTGTTTTTATTTACCACAAAGACTCACCTTGGCTGAGCGGTCGCTGACTGTTTGGTAAGAGCGTTTTTATTCCAAAAGCTACTTTGGTTGTTTCAAAGCTTCAGCAAACAGTGACTCATCTTGTGTTAATCAAACCCACATCGACAACAAAGCAGAGCCTGATAGCTGACAACAACAGAAGAGACTTCAAGCATACCATGGAGAAGTCTGCTCCCTCCGCCGGGCCATTTTCTTCCTCCCCTGCATCACTTAAAGTGTCTTCAGACTTGATGACATCCACCTCTAGAGAAAGGCACACAACACAATGCAATCAGTGCAATGGCAAATCTTCCAAATATAGGAATCAATAACAAGTGTTCAGAGTGAATGGTACTGAGACTTATCTTTCCTGAGTGCAGATACACTGATGAGTCACAGACTTTGCACAATAGCAAAGTAGCAGATTGTTTCAGGATGCTTTTATTTGCTTTTATTCACAAATCCTTCCTGCTGTTCAGCAGCAAAGGACCATTATCACTGAATGTAAAGGTTCATCAGAAACCTAAAGGTCCTGTTTTTTAATACTACATAGGTTTGAGTGTGTGTGTGGGGGTGGGGGTGTCTCAGAAATGATTCTCCCTAAAAACTAACTTTGTCTTATTCTGAAGAGCCCACCGGGAGCCGATTGGATTTTCAGTCTTTACACCCAAACTGGGAAACAACAGAAATCTCGTCTCTGACAAGCTCACCAAGATATTACCTGATGTTGGGACACGCTGTAAATACATCCTCTAATTCATAATGACACCCCACTCCCTGCATGACGCACATCACAGCCTTGCCCTTGACCTGTCTTTATTGGACTTGGTTCCAGCACAATTATTTCAGATGAGTGAAAATTGCCGACAGAGGAGCGCTGAAGGTTCACTTGAAGCGATTCTGTAACTCTCCCTTCCTGCTCCACGCTCACATCAGCTGGCTTGTGTATGTTTGTTTTACAGATCCCAGCCTTCTAGCTATGTACCTCAGACTGAGTCACGTGCACTCGTAATGTGACTGTAACCAGACCGTGCTTTTGTGCGTGTAAGAGAGACTAACAAAGAACATATGAATAATAAAGGGAATTGCTGTCAGACTAATCGTAGCCTAAGGTACTCAAGATACAAACCAGCTCAGTACTTTCAATTGTGTAACATGTCAAAATCTAACCCAGTGTCTCATGGTGACCTAATGTGGCATAAAAAACAGTTTAATTATGTCAAACTTTTACATTGTTTTTTTAAAATTAAATAATCAAAACCTGCTAATAACTAAATGTTTTGTCTTCATTAGCCCCAAAAACCCTAGAGACCCAGCAAAACATACAGTCACAACAGCAATATATCACAACAGGATGTCACAAAAAAGCTAAAACCCCCCCGTGAGCTCAATACTGGTGGGCTACGTGGTATTTAACTTTGTGGAGCTTTTGCCATTAATCACCAGAAGAGGACTGAATCTAATTTAGCATATTTGCTTAGGAATAAGACTTTGACAAACGTATTGGCCTGTGATGTATGACTATGTGGACCTAGCGTAAACCTAAAGAAGGAATGAAATAAATCAGTATTTACCCACCTTGGGCTTCGGTGCTGCAGCTCTCCGAGGCTCCGGCCACGGCATCAGAGGGATTTACAGTCACCTCATTCTCAGTGTGAAGTTCTGCGGACGCTTCGCTCTTGAGTAAAAGTTGCTCTATTTCCAAGGAACTTAGATCAGCACTATTTGAAAACACAATGTCATCCTGTGGACAAGACAATGCGATCTGATTGTCAGGTGACCTCTCCTCTGCTGTTATCTCTGAATTACCCTGTTGAGGCTGTTCATTTCCAATCCCCTCTGCTGCCGCCGCCACCACAGGCATGTCACTTATCTCACTAGTCCGTTGAACATCCTCTTCAACTATGTTGATAACTTTGCTCTCTTCTGTTACAGGTCGCTCACTACTGTCCAATCCTGATGCAGAAAGCTCTATCCCTACATTCAGGTCAGAGCTGCTGGTCTCTCCAGTTTCCATTCCCTGCACCTCCACTGTTGGCGTGTCTTCGCTCCTCACTGAGTCCAAGGACGGATCCTCTTTGGAAAGATCTGGGGCCTGATCCTCCGTGTTCAGGAGTTTGGGTTTGGATTCAGGCTGAGCCCTGGGTTCCAACGATAGTCCTGCATCCACAGCGATAAAATGTTCACAGGTTTCATTAGGTTTAAGATCACTGGGCTCCTCAAGCTCACATCCTGCTGAGGACTGCTCTACTATCTTTGTTTGAAGTAAGTCCTGATCCTCCGTAGTGCCAGCGTCCTGAGCGGGCTGGAATATTTCTGTTGTAGAACTTCCAGCTGATCTGAAACTGCCATCGTCGTCACTGCAGAGTCCACAGGCCAGGCCCGAATCACGGTCAGCCTGTCGCTCAGTCGGCATCTTGTCAGGCGACAGCTCACAGTTTAAACTCTCAGTCTGAGTATCTACCACGATATCGCTGGCAGTCAAACTATTACCTGTACTGTCAGGTTCTTCCACAGGCAAACTGCTGTTTTCAATACTACATCCAGAGGATTCAACTGCATCTCCACTGTTTAGCTCTTTACCACTTACTGCATCAGTATAAGTCCCAGAATGACAACCGGTTTCTGGAGCCAAACCCCACTCCTGCTCTGCAGCGTAATCCCTACCAGCTATTTCCTGGTTTTGTTCCAGGCTGTTTATGTCTGGTAGAAGTTCCCCTTCGCGGAGGCCTTCTATCAACAGACATGGAACAGGTTCAGGCTCCATGATTACATCACCAGAGTATATCAGCATTGGGTTAAGGAGGTCCCTTGGGGCTGATAGTGTGTCTGTTAACCCTTCACTCTCCTCCTTGTCTTCATCACAGACATCCTGGGTAACTTTCATGTCTTCTTTCCCAACATTCTCGTCTTCCTGGGAGCACTCCTTCATTTCAGAATCAGAGCTGTCCGAAACTTCAGAGGATGGTGACAAGGGTGACTGGCCCATGATTGACGCTTTTGTGTCTCCGCCGGCCGTTAAGAGATCTGTTGATTCAGAGTTGGTCTCCTCCTCCCTCCTCTTGGCCGTGCTATCCTCTGCTTCCTGCTCAGATCTATCCTCTCCCTTCTTGGCCTCCTGTCTTTCCTGGATCACAGCCTCTCCTCTATCAGTTTCCTCTGCCTGTTTACCACAGCCTGCCTGTGGTAGAATTCCCACAGTGAGACCTTTCCCTTCAGCCTCACTCTGTACTCCTTCACTCCTGTCAGAAAAACTCAAACTCTGCATGGAAAGAACGGGCTGCTCCCGTGCCGCCTCCTCCTCTGCTTTGGAGTAATCGCTCTCAGTGTTTGAACACACCCAGTCCTCTGGGGGCACAAGGCCATGCTCCTGAGGGTGTTCTTCTGATGCTGGAGTACTCACAGTCAAACTACAGTCTTTCTCTGAATTTCCAGCCTCACCATGTCTACAATCAACAGCGCTGCTGCTTTCCACTGGGCAATTTTCTAACCAACTCCCTTCTGTTGTTGTATCTGGGCACTCTGACGCCGTATCAGACTGCTGGAGCCGGTCCAGACATGTTAAGTCTGTTTCTACACCGTCAGAACATTCAGCAGCAGTGTGCAGAGAATCAAACTGCAACTTCAGTGCAGAAACTCCCTGCAGAATACAGAACAAGTCGAGGAAAATGTTAGCTCTTCTTTTAAAAAAAAAAACCCAACAGAGCTGCTCTTCAGTTCTTATCAGAAGCTGACTCTGTGATTGCATAAGGTGTTCCACTGGTTATACAAATGAAGTTTGAAGGTTAAAAAAAAAAAAAAAAAGGGCAGTGAAAAGACAAACAATCCAACAATGTTCAGCAGCAGCAGAGCTCCTGGATGGAGCCGGGGTGAGCACATATTGCGTGCTAAAAGAGGAAGCTGGCATGACTCACCTCGGCATGGAGATGACAAATCAAGTGCAGCAGCTGCTCTACAGTCTTCTGAAGGGTCGGCGTGTCACGCCCAGGGTGTATGCTCACTGTCAGTGTGTGCGTGCTCAGTCTGGGGAGGTGGCAAAACACCTGAACATCTTCAGAGACCTGCTGGACACCGTTAGACCCTTCGTCCCTCTCTGGGTCCGTCTCAGCCCTGCTGTGAAATAAACACTTAGATCATCCGGAAGGGTCTGCAGTGTGATTGGCTAACACAGAAAGAAGGTCTTTAACAGTGATGTCAGCCAATCCACACGGTGCGATTTTTCTTCAATAACTCACATCCTTAAACTTAAAATTGGGGAAGGCCAGTCGGGAAGTTGGATTCTAGTAGTCAGCAAGTAATCAAGCAAAGTTCAGAGATTCTGTAAAGTAAATGTTTATAAAAGTAAAAATGTTCCAGATGCCACTAAAAATTATACTTTCCCTCCCAGTAGTAAAATACACCTATTTTAGGACCACTCCTAGCTGATAAGCTTTCCGAGAAAACTTCTCTCCCCCCGCTGCATTTGATTCAAGAGCTGACGGTAAAGTATGTGCAGCGTGTTTCCTTTTTTTTTCTCCCCCCTTTTCATATGATGGTGCTGCACACGGGAGACGCCTCCCAGTTAGGCAGATCTGTTTGCGTAATCCTGGGTGGACTTCTTTAGCACCGAGGCCCGGCAGCTGAGGTCACCAGCCAGGCTGTAAGTGACTTCACTTTTCATGAGGCAAATGTAATTACAGCACATGAGGAGTGAGATGGAGGTCATAAAGTGACTTCAGTGCGAGGTTCACAGGTTTTTGTTTTGTTTTTTTCCTCCAGCGTGCAGCATCTTCATTTTGAGTTAAGTGAAAAGAATTCTTCAACAAATAAGTGGGATGTTTAAAAGATGTGAAAGGGGTCTATTTCCACTTTAAGCTTTGTCGAAGTCAATTTACTCAAATGCTCTATTTTTTCCTCAGCGCTTTAATTTCGAATGAAAGAATTTGACCTCACTGGTCTCTGGGAGATATTATTAGGGGATAATAGCTGACAACTTTAAACAAAACACATACATCACCGTCGCCATTAAACTGCAGGGACGGCACTGCAGTGTGTTTGGATTAAAGTGGGGCTGTGCACAGTGAGACTGAAGAGGTACTGCGAGAGGTCAGTGGAAACAGGACCGAGGCTTTTGTGTTGCAGAATAGTTTCCCATCACTTTGGATTTCCTTGGAACAATACTGGCAGCCCACAACTTTTCAATTTGCCCTCAACTATCTGACTGCAGCTGAAAATGCTAAGCTAGGCTGCAGCGTGGCTTGGTGGTGATGTTCTTTGAATACTTCTATTGTTCTGCGAGGACAACAGACAAACAACATTGCTATAAAAGAAGGCGGAACCGCGCCATCTGCCCTCTGATATATTGACATGGAATTGTTTGTACAGAGAGGAGGGCAATGTACCTCAGGGCTAATGTCCCTGTCACACAGTGTGAGGACAGTTTAGACAAATCTTTCTCAAGTGTAGCCGTGATATGAAACTTTTCCGTGAACCAGAACAGAATGTGTTGAGAACTATACTAGCGCTTACTTTGTGAGGAGCTCGTGGAGGCATTTGTGTCCTCGTGACTCCGCAACAGCGGACGGGGTGAAGCCTTGTCTGTTGGCCAGGCGAAGGGCTCCTCTGGCTCCGGCCTGCTGCAGCAAGAAGTGCGTGACCCGAAAGAGACCTCGACGCGCTGAGAAATGCAGCAGAGTCTCCTGAGGATTCAGATCTGAGGAAGAGAGAGAGAAGACGATAAATAAATACCAGAAGAACAAAAAGAGAGCGCACGATGAAGTGCGGCGGTCCAGGGAGTTAAATCGTGGCATACCATCACTCGTGGTAGCCTGGCAACACTGCAGAACCATCTAATTAAACCAGCTCAGGATCCACGATGACCCAGCTTACAGCAGACCTTTACACATTTAAAGGCTGATAAAGCCGCAGCTCGTCTCCCTTCTGCCATTTTCATTAGTTAATAGGTACAGGTATCTTTTTATGATTAAATCCACCGTGCCAGCTGACTGCAACTGTAATCATGTCTTTTATGCGTGTGAAAAATAAGAGAATATATCGAGATTTTGGCACGTTCAGTAAATGCAGAAAAGCCTTTGAAGTTGGGAAAATCAAAGCAACAGCATTAACGGCTCTATGACGAAATCAAATGACACCATTTCATTTCAGCAGATGTTAACCACACACCAGCACACCACAGTCCCATTTTTAATTTAAGCCCATTATTGGTCCAGTATATCAGCTGGACTGCTAATAACACCATCAAACACTGCGATCCTCCCCTTTACACGTTCACAGAGACACTATAACAGAGATTCATGGACAGACACACACACACACACACACACACACACACACACACACACACACACACACTCTCCTCCATCTCTCTGCTAAAGCAACAGGTTGCCAGCAGTGCTCTCTTCAGTACTAAAGCCCGACTGAGGCCTGTTGGCTCCTCGTTTCAAGTTGTGTAATTAATTCTCTGTGTGTGTTCACTGGAAAAGATTATGAAAACACTTCTGGGTCTACAGGAGTTGCCCAAACTTTTGTGTTATTATTAATCTGTTTTACTGCCCAACCACTGGCAAATTTATTGTCAATTTAAGAGGGCACGCTGACATAAGAATTCCCCAGCTTAAAGTTAGAGGGAAATCGAGTCCTGGAGTGCAACAAATGATCAATTGGCAACAGAAAGCAGAACATGGAGCTCACTGGAGAGAAATTAGAAAGTAATAAGTTAAAACTGGTATTTGAAAACACCCGACAATACTGCGAGTTAAATGTGATGTTCACCTTCAGTACCCAGACGTCTTTAATGCAGAGTCAGTAAACTGCATATAGAGTGCTTTTGTTCATCGGCCCAGCTGGTTTGTGGTTATTTATAGCAGCAGAAACTATCGTTGCAGATTCCTCTGGACGGTGTTTCTGCACTGTTGTTTATTAGGACGACTGTTTTTGTTCTTTAGCTTTCATTTGTCACTGCCTACGAGCAGAGGAGTTTCTCCCCGCAGTACAGGAAACCCGATTTATTTGCACACACTCAGATAAAATGTAAGGTTTTTGGGTTAGGCGCAAACAGGATGTTCTATATAGCAACTCCTCTGTGATTTCTTCTGGGACTATTTTACCCTGCCTGGTGTAGGTTTTAACGGCGAGATATGATCAGCTGGAAAAGAATGAAAAAATAAACTGCTGAACAATTGCTCGAGAACAGGGAAAGGGGCAGAAAACACATTTTCCTCTGTGTTATCAGCGCCACAATAATCGTTAGGCAACAGTCACAATGCCGGTCGTGTCTACTGATGAGAGGTTTCAGTCCATTTACCGCAAGCCTTTATGAACAAGCCTGCCCTGATCAACCTCAAGCTAATTGGTCAAATTTAATGCTCCACTTGGCCGAGCTGGGCCAGCGTGGAATGCGAGGTGCCAAACAGCAGCAGGAAATGCTTTACTGCTGGGTCTGTTTGTGGTTCCTCAAAACTGGCTGCCATAACAGCCATGTCATTTTCATATTATGAGTGCCAGCTAGAATATACATGCAATTTTAGCTTCTGCTCCAGGACTGAAATCACCAACACAATGTGAATGATGAATGATCGGTCACAACAAAGCAGCCTCACCGTGTCCTGGCAGAGATCCTGGCTTCTTGCTGCTTCTCCAATTATTTGGTATAATTATTCATCAGAAAACTGAGCCCAAAAAAAACCTGACAGATTCTTGTACCCAAAAGTGAGATTTTACTTTTGTAGATATTCAGTCTACCATGAGAGAAAACAGAGGAAAGTGGCTCTCAAGAACTATCAGGCAGAAAATTATCGTCGGGACATTATCGCCTCATTTTCATTTAGCACCATCTTCAGATTAGAGTTTGAATTTGTCCAAAAAAACATACCCAATATGGTACAAATCTCTGCATTGGGGAGGCACCGGGTCATCATCTTTGCTGCTGTTTAAATGTGATGAAAAGGTGAAAGAGGGTAAAACAGATCACTTATTTTTCTATAGTAAGGATGTCCTCTCCGGGTACTCCGGTTTCCTCCCACAGTCCAAAGACACGCACTTAGTGGGGTTAGGTTAACTGGCCTAAATTGCCCATAAGTGTGTCTGAATGTGAGTGGTTGTCCGTCTCTCTGTGTTGACCCTGTGACAGGCTGGCGACCTGTACAGGGTGTACCCTGCCTCTCGCCCTATGACAGCTGAGATAGGCTCCGGCCCCCCATGACCCTGTGGGTGGATGGATGGATGGATGGATGGATGGATGTCTTTGTGCCACTGGCACAACAGGGAGAATAATTTATGATAAAAAATAAACTGACATCTGTCTCAGCCTTACTTTGTGTGCAAAAACATTAAACTAAACTGGGTAAAATTGCAATTATAACACCTATATAAGCAATTATCACGTCACCTTTGACACTGGGAATGTTGGCGGGACTAATGGAGGTGTTAGCAGGGCTGCAGACTCTTTGTCTTACTGATGAATGAAGTAAACGACTGTGGTCTGTTACAGTAGTTGACTAGTGAATTTAAAGGCCACAGATCATTGAGTCGTCTACTTTGATGGCACTGATTGACAACCCGTGGGCTAGAGATAATTTGACACCTGTTCAGAGCCGGCGAATTGTCGGGAACTGTCAGCCATCTTTAATGACATGCACAGTTTTTCCAGGTGAAGCTCCCAGACGACAACAAATGGCCGGCTACGGTGAGAGCAGTGAGTGCTGTGTGCCCACAGCGTGAAGGATGACTGAGATGAAGCACCGTCACCTCCACCTATAGTCTGCTGCTATCCATCATCTGACAGATCTGATAAATGGAGAGCGGAGTCGTGCTCCTCTTCCCTCCCCGCAGCTCGGCACCACTCAGCGTCTTGCATTGAAGCGGTGACATATTGTGAAGCAGAGCCTATTAGAGCGCACATCACTCACCGCAGCATGAAGCCGCCTTCCACATCAACAACATGACAAGTGACTTCAACGCAAAGAAGCCTGTGTGTGTGTGTGTGTGTGTGTGTGTGTGTGTGTGTGTGTGTGTGTGTGTGTGTGTGTGTGTGTGTGTGTGTCCATCTTTAATAAGCCCTGACACATTTCACAGTAACAACTGGATCGTATCTAATTGCAACAAAGGTCAATACAGATAATCTGATTTTTATCAAGCCGAGTTTTCTTCTCAGAACAACAATAAATTAAACATTTTAAGAAGTGTGTGAGCTTTTGATATCCACTGCACATTTCCTAAGTCTTCCCAACTCTTTTTCTTTTTTGTCTAAAATCTTGCTGGCTCTTCTGGTTTGGCCTAATTTACCAAATCCAGTTTTAACCATTAGCTATTATCTTACAAATAGCCGGAGGCTGAGGCAGAGCTCTAACTACTCCCAAAAGCCTTGTTTATGCTGTTTCACAGAGAGCAATTACCTCGCAGAGTTTATCATCTGCATTGGCTCGTTTGGCTTCCTTTAACTGATTAAAGTTGTCAGAGTCAATGACTGGAGAAAATTGGCACTTTGATTTTAATAAAAATTTATGTTTGTTTCCACTGATGTAGCAGTTTCTCACAACCCCAACAGCTCAGGCTGCAGCACAGGGATACTCAACCCTATTTGTTCACACTAATACCAGAGTTAGAGAGAAATCCATACAGAGGTGCGTTTTAGACCCTGTAAATACACCAGTGTTCAAACACAGAGCATCAACCTCAAAATGTGCTGTTTCTGCTGGATTTTGATTCGCTGAAGCCAAATATGACAAAACAGCTGACTGAAGAAAAAAAAACTGGATTTATTTTAAAGCCCAGCTTGCCAGGCCCAGTCCAGACACTGTGCACAGGTTGAATGTTGCCACATGGAGAAATGTCAGTTGCATCAATTACCTCAAATATTATCACATGCAGACAGTTGGGTTTAATCACGTAGGCTACATGTTTGTGTGGATGTTTCTACAACCAAAACTTAATTATTTAATAATGCAGGGCACCAACAGGGGAAATGCAAAGGTTTTATAACTGGTGCAGGAAGGTTGCTTTATATGCTTTAAAAACATGTAACTTTATTTTGCAGCATTGCATATTTCCTGCTGCTAAGATGGTCAAATCCAAGATAAGAATGGACAGAGGTCAAAGGTCAAAATAGAGATAATATAATTTGCAATTCATACCTGATACAGTTCGAATTCATAAAAACCCAATTTAATCAAAATTGGATGAATAATGGATACCGAGTAGCATTCTGAAAATTAGCACCTACCTCCATTTAGGCCATTTTTGTCAGAATTTACAGATCTGGTTTCAGTTAAGAACCTTTGGTCTTAGAAATCATCATGAAAACTTGAACCTACCAACAATTTTAAGCTTTATTTCCTTTTTCAGCAGCCAAAAAGTAAGACTACATTTATTTCAGAAGCATTTTGCCTGCAGAGAGTGGCGCAAAAAGGGGGTGTTCACTATATGCAATGCACAGGGGTGCCGCACAAGAGGGGGGCGCCAAAGCGATGTGGGGAAAATATTTCTCTAGTTGCATTTTCTGTATTTAACAGCTGCGCATATGACATGATCAATAACAGAGGCGCAGCGCTGATTAGGCGCCCCTGCGCTCCTTCACCTCCCCTCTTCTTGCCTGCCCCCCCCACACACACACACACACACTCACAAAAAGGCGCTCCAGTGCGCGCTTTCGAGAACTCGCTTGGTCGCGACTCTTTCCATTTGAATCGTGCTATCATGTGACGACAGGTAGCTAAAGACGGAGAGTCAAAAAAAGAAAGCTCTCCGGGGCACAAAACAGAAAACGGAAGAGAGGGGAGGATAAAAATGTTGTTGGGATGAAAAAAAGCTTTTCAAAGTGGTTTAAAGACAGTCGATAAGTTATGTCATAGAAATCTTGTATGAATAGGTGAGATCTGCACACATGAACACAGTAAATGTTGAGAGGGTGCGGATGGTGAGGTGTGTGTGAGCGCGCGCACACTCATGGGTTGGGGGGGGCGCCTAAAAATGTGTCCGCATACACCTCAGAAAGTATACAGCTGCGCCCCTGCCTACAGACCAGAGTGACTGCCATCAGAACAATCCAAGCATATGGAAATATTTCTTACAGATAAAATAAACACACACAGGTGACGATGTCACGGTGTCAGCTGTTGCCTTTAACTGCATAAACTCACTGTGAGAGAACTGAAGTCATTATTAGATTGTGTCAGAACGGCGCTCCACAAAGAAAGAGTGCGATGGCAAACTGATGACAAACTTTTGGTAGCATTTAAGCTATAAATGGTACCTGTCGTACATTATTACGTTCTTAAAAAAATATCTAAATATAATTAAATAACAATAACTATCTTTTTATAAATTTCTTCTTGAGATGCTAGGCACTAAAGAATATCTATGATGCTCATTTTCAGAGCCATATTATTACTGTTGGACTCTCCCAGAGCAGCTTTGCATGAGTAACAATACTTTCTTTTTTTTTGAGGTGCAGGCCGTCAGTTCATCCGCTGTCTGAAACACACAGTTCTATTTCCCTCCGCCCACTCTTTAAGCCAGCCTTCTTCTGATTGGCTGCCCCTCACAAACCAATGAGTTAACAGCAGGTTGCTGCTGAGCCAAATATGCATTTCTGAGATGAGTATATTAAGGATATCCATGTGCGTGTGTGTGTGTGCGCATGTGTGTATTATATAAAAAAAAATGGGCTATATAACCTAAACACTATATTGTTTAGGTTAAACATGGCCATGTCATGAGAATAAAGGCATTTTAAGTGCCATTAAAAGAATAAAGAGTGCCTTGGAGACCTTTGATTTTTAAGCCCATATGTATCCCTTTCAAAAGGCACCTCAAACAAAAACCATTTAAATCCAGAATATGCTCCTACTTAAATACTTTTCCAGTGGATAATAGGGCCCCTTTAATGTAAAGTACCACTGGGGGAAAAAGCGTGATATTCCTCTGTAATGCAGGTCCGTCAAAGCTGGATTTGCACTTCTGCACTGGATTCTTATCGTCACTTACTGCATAATCGAGATGCCACTGCTTCAGTGTGAGCAGCTGAAGAGGACGTCATTAGGTGGTATCCAAAACATCACCGGGTGTTTCAACCCTTAACCGCACAACCTTCAAGTAATTAGGAAGTCAATGGTGTTGAAATCTCTGACCATGAGTTCCAGATGTCCAGCTCACCTCCTGCCATATCCAACAGAAGGTAGTTTCTACTGCCTCTCAAATTCTACCCACAGCTGTTTTTAATACCCCCCGCCCATATTACTGTACCACCATCTATGTGGACTGCACTAGCAAACACCTACACCAAACTTCCACAGTAAACAGCCGCGCTTGCCACCATCTCTTTTGCACTCCAGGAAAAAGAAAATCCTGCCACTTCTTCGCCTTCGACTTCGTCATCTCCACCCACAAAGAAGTCCACAAATGTCTTTCTGATTCTTCTGTTCAGCTTTGACAAACACGAAACAGCCAGTGTAATAAACCAGCAACAGTAACACATCATCTCTGTCACAGTTGTATCCTTGTTACCAGCTGATAGCTTAGTTGATCTTGTTTTCACCTTGTGAGTCTGTGAGTGTGTCCTCAGGGCAAAATCAAACCTACTGCAGCATGAACTACAACAAATGGGAGTTTGAGTCCTTTGCTTGGTGTTTATACACCTGTGCTGGGGCTGACGTGTCATTGTGTCAGTGTTGCAACTATGCAAGAGCGACTCAAAAAAAACTTTACAGCTGTGTAGCTGAGATCAAAAACTGCCAACAAAAGACCACGAACCGCTGAAGAGGGAGTGATCAGTCTGCAGAGGTAAGTCGCTACCACACATACCTCCATCGCTGATACTAGATTTTAACTTTCACAGTGTCATGCGTTTCCAGTTTTTAGGAAATTGTGTATTTCTTCGGTTTAAAATGAAGATTTCAATGACTTAAATTATAAGCTGGGAGCTGAAATGGTTCCTGCTGGGTTTAGGTAGCCAATTTAAATTTACAGACTGTGAAGGTCAGACAGAAGCGGTACCTTAATGTTATTTCTTTCCCAAAAGCTGTGTCATAACCAATTTCAGACTAGTGTTGTGAGACTGGATAACTTCTACAGTCGCACAGGCTAAGTTCATCTGTCAGAAGGGGCGACAGCCGACTGTGATTAACCCAAACATCAGCGCTCCCGCTGTCGTAATGTAAAATGTATTCAGTTCCACTCTGCCGTCGCGGTAATGGAGGCGGTGTTCCAGAGTGAGAGTGCAATATATAAATCAACCACCAGATTTGTCTATAAAAGTAGAAGTTAAATGGAAGTCACTTCCAGTAACACAAGCTGCAAAGCACACACACACACACACACACACACACACACACACACACACACACACACAGAGGCAGTAAACTGCTTGATACATCCATGTGGTCCTCTGCACTAATCAGCAACAAAGACTTGTTGTTTTGACCAGTAACTACAGTGTCTCTCTTCGAAAATGCCAAAAACAGAAATCCTCAGTCTTCCTAGTTTGCTGATAACTCCTCAACATAAATGAAGCCACGCAAACAAACACACAAACAGCAGTGCCATGTGTGTCATTACGCGGTATACAACCATAATTTGTCAGTATGTGCTGAGATGGTCTGCCAGTTTCAAAGGGTCTGCCGCCCTCCAGCCTCACCAGTGCTGCTGGCTCGTTTATTCCCCAGTAAATTCCATCCTGGAGGTAGTCTGAGGTGGTGCAGGGCCAGCGCCAGGTTCTCATCCAGACGCTCGCACTCCTGCAGGGGAATCTGACACTCATCCAGCAGCAGTGCTCCATCGAGGCCATCGGCGCGGCCCGCTGTGCTCACCTGTGTGGAGTGCGATTACAGGGATGAGTCAACTTTTACAGAGGTTGAAGTGTGGCTCAGACTAATGGGAGCACTCATTTTTAAGGCACTCGGCATAAAAGCATTAACCAAATGCCTTTGAATAATGAAAGATGTAAATGGAGGAAGAAACATCCACATGAGTGTATAAGCACTAAGCTCAATTTGGGGCTGTGCTGTTTTGACAAAAAAACAAAATCATGCTCAGATTTATAAATTGAAACATGTTCCATTAGAAGATTTAAGTTTGAGTGCTCAAGAAAATTATTTCATCTTGTCCTCCTCCTCAGAGAGGCAAACTCATAAAATTTCTATGGGATGATAAACTGTGCTGAAAAGAATTCATTAATCGAACACCGAGGACTGTCAGACGTTAGTCCTCGTCAGGGAAGAAACAATAACACGGCAGCCTTTTGTTTAACTGTCACTGCACACAGAGCTGGATTACTTGTAACCAGTGGTAACCACTTCTTTCCAGTCCTGTGACAAGCTTCAGTTTCTCTGTTATTTTACTGATGACATACAGTAGGAATAGAAATGACTTGTCTTTGTTGCTCACCAGGAACTGGGCCATGTCAAACGCCAAATCCTGAACAAAGCTGAATCGATGCTCAGCCAACGGGGCCGCGCGAACCAGGCGGGACTGCGGGTCCTCGGGGACACCTCGGGTGACTGAGCACAAGGTGACCAGCACCACCTCGCAGCAGTCATGAGCTACGGGAGTACAAAAGACACAAGAGTGAGAAGGGAGAATGAGGGGATTACACAGGTCTGACTCGTGGAGGACAATACCACAGTGAACAACATTTTTCACAACGACAAACAGATTATATTGTTTTGGCTTTAAGCAGATGATCTTGCTATAACCTCACGTTGTATTAGCTTTAGCAATAACACAGTAACACAATTGACAAT
Organism: Archocentrus centrarchus; assembly: GCF_007364275.1. Lineage (NCBI taxonomy): Eukaryota > Metazoa > Chordata > Actinopteri > Cichliformes > Cichlidae > Archocentrus > Archocentrus centrarchus. The sequence continues at coordinate 31,551,347 of NC_044348.1, forward strand.
ATTTCCAATAAACAATAAAATGTTGCTGCCCTTGCTAGTCAACACCAGAAACAGTAGTCACCTAAACTAATTATTTATAGTTTATTGATGTACAATGCTAGCTAACTGAAGAGTCTAAGACGTCCTGAGACCATTCGCTACGGCAGTCCTGGCAGATGGAATCAAAGTTGCAAACAAGGTGGAAATTAATTACATTTAACATAAGGTACGGTAGATATATATATTTTTTTTGTTTTGTAGCCGGCCTGATTTCCAGATGTGTGTCTATGCGATGGACCCAATGAATTTATGGTCGCAGCTAGTGTTAACTGATAATTAAGCTCTTCACCCCGACATCCACAAAACTAAAGCCTTGATTTTGCTCTGTTGCAGACGTGGACAGGTGGAGACATGATGGCTGAGGTGTCCCTCACATTATACCTCCGTGAAGGTTACTTAAAGTGCGCTGCCTGGGCCGTAGCTGCTGTACTGTAACATAAAATTACGTGTCTGCGCAGTCACAAAAAATAAAAAATAAACGAGCACTCGCCCACACAAAATTTTCTACATGCCGATACTATGCTGCAATAGAACGGAATATGACATATATAGTCCGGATACATTTTATGTTTTAAAAAAAAACAAAAACAACTAAATGATGGTAGCTACATCCATCATTTACATACAGTCTATGGTTAAAATGGATCAAATGTGACGGAGAGGTGATGAGAGGAAAAGCAGGGTGGAGACAGAACAGGTCCACACAGGATGATGCAGACATTCCAACATAATTCATGCTGCGACCTCAATTTCACAAGACATATAGTCCATGCTGGTTCATAACAACTGAATACAAGTTATTAAGTCAGGGGTTAATGTTATTAGTAACACCTGTGCAGATTCTTCAAAGACAAATCGAATATCGGGTCTTTATTTTAATTTACCCTAATAAGAGGAAGCCAGGCTTAAATTTCACTTATGAAAAGTATTTTTATTCAATTTAATCACTCAGTTATGCACTACTGGCATAAAATGGTGAACTAATTTTGTCACAATGATGAGCCACAACAGAGTGCAGAGGTGCATTCCTGATTTAAATCCTAATTAATACTAATAAAAACAGATTATTATTTCACTTAATGAAACATGTTAAATTCTTCTAATAACCATTTACTCACAAGTCAAATATGACCCAGCAACAAATTAACATCATTACGTGTCAGCAGTTAAGTGACAGTTTATGCAAATGACTGTCACAACAAAACGAACAACGCACACTGTAGTCCACAGCGGCGCTGTCCCCGCCACGGGAACTCAACCTCCTACTCCGAGCCCCCTTCCTCCTCCCCAGGAAGGGAAATATATTAAGTGGGAATCAACTTATCCATCGGTCCATTTTCTTAACCACTTATTCAATTCAGGGTCACGGGGAACTGGAGCCCATCTCAGCTGGCGAGAGGCGGGACAGACGGCCAGTCCATCACAGGGCTAACTCAGTTAGAGAACTCCATTTTTACCTCTTACTTACCAGATTTACATACGTCTGTTTTATTTGCATCTACTCTGTGGCATTCTGTCATTTACGATCTGACCAGTGTGTGTGTGTGTGTGTGTGTGCGTGTGTGTGCGTGTGTGTGTGCGCGCACTTCTGTTTCAGTGGGTGCCCTGCTCCATGTGTAAAACCCCTCCTATTGCCCACCAGCAGAGGGGAGAGCCATGAAATGAAGATAATGATATATGAAAATTTCATACTGCAGTGGTTATTTTCTGGCATGCCCCCCTCGAGCAGCCAAAACACATACAAATGACACACAACTCACTTTTATTGTTTATTAACAATGAAAAAAAGAGCCATAATAAGTTTTTCTTAAACATGAGTTCATATTATCAGTGAAACTGCACAGGAATACTTTTTAAACATACGTTTCCCTAAAAAAAGAAAACAAAATCATTACTTCACCCCGTTTTCCCACTCCACACTTTGAAAACCTCTGCATTACTGTAAGTGTAACAACTGCTTTCCAGCGTGTGGTGTCAAATGGAGTTTTCATTTTTGTCTTGGAAAAAAGAAAGAAAAAGAAAATCCATCAGGGAAAACTGCCACGGTCCGCCTGCCCACTCCCAACAAGATGTCAACCACACACGGCCAGTTTCCAAACTGCCTGACTCGGAATTATTAAGCACTGCACGAATTCACAGTTAACTTGTGGATGACTCCATGTCACTATGCACTCTGCAAAGAGATCAACCAGATGTGCACATCTGTACTGCCCTTTGGTTTGAGAGCAAACTTCATGTCATGTCAGATCCACCAGCGCAGTCAGAGGGCTGCTGGGCAACTTGATAAATATTGCCTGGATCAGGGGGATCTTACTCTAAAGTAGTGATTCAGTTCAGTAGATTCCCAGGTGGGAATTCTATCCCACGACCTGGTTGATCCTTTGGAGCCCAGAGTGGCCTGATGGAGAAAGCAATGAAGCAGAGCTAATCTGCTGGTAAAGTGACACCTCCTCCCACCAAACTTCAGGCTTTAATTCAGCCTCTTTTGTGTGGAAGGTAGACCCTTGAGGAAAAACAATGACTTCAATATTTTTATATCTTAAGATGAAGTTTTATAACATCAACATTTTGATAGCATCCACGCTTGTTACCACATCCAGACATGTGACCAGCGGGAAGCTCAGATGTTCTCCAAGAGCTTGAGGGCAGATTTTTATGATGTAATATCTATTCTTAGAAAGCCCAGGATGTCTGGAATAATTTAATATTATGTTCTGACCAGTCAGTGACTAAAAATATTAAATTAATGTGAACTTTGTGCACATAATATAGGTGCAGTGTAACTATGACCTGTGGCCTTTGATGTCAAGGCTTCATGTTGATGGTTGTTCATTTACCCAGAAGAAAGTAGCTCAAAGAAACAACTCAGGCCAAACATGTTCCACTTTGCAAGTCGAAAAAGTGGGAAATGCTCCAAGAGGAGTGATGAATGGGATAAGCTCTAGAAAGTGAAGTGATTCCTCTCTCCCCAAAACAACACATTAGTTTAAAATTAGGACCGGGGTAGTGGATTATAGGCAATAATAACTCCTGGCAGCCCCATGCTTTGCGTGTGATGCGGGGGCAGAATGGCACCATCCTCTTCTTTCATGTAATTACTGTTTAGAAAAAGTCTGCACTACTTTGGCTGGTTTAACACCTCTTAAAATGAATTTGGGATACAGCGCATGATGAATACAGAAGAATTTAAAACCACCTTTCAAGATCATGTTCAGATTTATTTTGTATTTTGACTCCATCTCACGCCAACACAATCCAGTACGAGTGATCTGCCATAAAGTCTACTTTGATGATGGCTATAAAGGTTTAGCTTTGAGGTAAAGTTACTGTGGGGGGCTTCTGTTTCATGTATGTAAATACGGATACTGTACTGAATTACAGTAGACCGGACAGGTGCTAAAGTAAAGTGACCACTAAGTGTATAAAATACATTCAATTTGTTAGGTACACCTGTTCAACTGCTCCGTAGTGCAAATATTTAATCAGTCAATCATATTGCAGCAACTCAGTGCATTTATACATGTAGATACATTCAAGACAACCTGCTGAAGTTCAAACCAAGAATCAGAACGGGGAAGAACCGTGATTGTCGGCACCAGATGGGCTGCTCTGAGTATTTCAGGAACTGCTGGAGGTTTCTTCCTGTTAAAAGGAAGTTTTCCCTTCCCACCGTCGCCAAGTGCTGCTCATAGGGGTCGTTTTGACTGTTGGGTTTTCTCTGTAATTATTGTAGGGTCTTTACCTTCCAATATAAAGCACCTAGAAGTGACTGTTGTGATTTGGCGCTATATAAATAAAACTGAATTGAATTGATTTTCCCACACAACCTTCTCCGGGAATTACAGAAAATGGTCCAAAAAAGGGAAAATATTCAATGAGCGGCAGTTCTCTGGGTGAAAATGCCTCGTTGATGCCAGAGGAGAAAGGCCAGGCTGCTTCGGCTTGATAGGAAGGCAACACCAAGATATGCAAAAGGCCAGTGTAACACATTAAACCTTGAAACAGATGGGCTACAGCAGCAGAAGACCAAACTGGGTGTAACTGCTGTCAGTTAAGAAACGGATGTTACAATTCACACAAACTTTACAAAAACTGGACACCAGAAGATTGGAAAACACTGCCTGCTGTGATATTCGGATGGTAGGGCCGAAGATTTTGACGTAAACATGAAAGTATCCGTCCTCTCTCGTGTCAACGGTTCAGGGTCTTCTTGGCACACTTTGGGTCCTTTAGTGCCAACCGAGCATCATTTAAACACCACAGCATAACTGAGTTTTGTTGCTGACCATTTATGACCACAGCATACACCCCGTTTGATGGCTGCTTCCAGCAGGATACTGCTCCATGTCACAAAGCTCAAATCATTTCAAACTGCTTTCTTAAACATGAAATAGGAGTTCATTGCACTCAAACAGCAACAGAACACAACAGAACATCCTTGGAAAGTGGGGGGAATGCATCATGGTTGTGCAGCCGACACTTCTTAAGGCAAACGAGGGTCCAACCAGATACCAGCAAATTAATGTTTTGATAAAGTAGCTGGTGAGTGTACTTTCCCAAAGAAATTCACTTTAGTTTTAATTAATCCAAGCTAATCTTACTTAAAAGTGTATTAAAAACATGCGTTAAATGCAGTAGGTGGAGCTGCCTTCCCTCAGGTGCTTACCGGGACACAGCGCCTGCAAGGTGTCATGACTGCTCCTCAGGGTGCTGGTCAGGTGCCTCTGTGTGCTGCCGGCAAACAGCAGGAAATAGTCCACGCCCTCCTCACCGGCAGCCAGCTCATCATCGCTGAGCTGTACTGTGATAACACAATGACCCTACAGAAGCATCCAGACAGAACGGCAGGAAGGAAAAGGAAAAACAGCAGAGAAAAAGAGTAGACGTGTTTATAATGTGAAAATAAATGGGCATATATTATCATTTAATCATGTTGATATGGAGAAAATAACTTTGTAGTAATTCTGACTTTCACAATGCGATTCATCATTTTCTTCTCAAAATAAAAAAACAACTTTGTACTTATTTAATTTCAGGCACTTTCAGCCTTTATCAGTAAGCCGATGAAATGTTGAAGCTGAAACTGCACGTCAGGAATTAGCTTAAGAAAAACTCTGGCTGGTGCAGTAAAACAAGCAAATTTTCCATCACTGCTTAATTAAGAGGAACACTGACAGTGTTCATACTAAATCTTTAACTCTGTTAATCCTGCAGGAGGCAGAAGGCTTTAAAAACTGTGCAAACAAATAAAGGACGTATTTGGATGTGATTTAACGCACGCAGAGGCCTGCAATCGAACTCAGTCCTCTTCTCAGTGGCCTAAGCGTGTTGGTTCATCTGCTTACAGATACCAATCTAATGCTATCAAGTCAGTGTAATTCAATCACTGTTGGTCACTTTAGCATTTATTGATTGGCTGCAGTACCGAGTCTGAACTAGACTCTGGACTAGTGGATCTAGTTACAAACTGAACAGCAGATCTTAAGAGTGAATAACAGCATTTGGAGACTTCAAATCATTTTAGCACCACAGTTGTTGACAGCAATTACATTAATGCCTCAAATTAAATATGGTAATGTTGTATTGATGTTGAAATGCTACACACCACATCATTAACAAACAAACGAGGAGGCAACGTGGAAGAGCAGCTGGACTTCTGCGAAACACAGTGTGAGCGCAGAGAACAGCATAACAAAGCAAAGCTCTACATTCAGCTATGAACCCTTTTATATCCTTATTAAATCAAAAACAAGTAAAAAAAATATATATGGTAATAATAAACACCCCTCAGATGTTTAAGAAATGGATTAAACGGTCTTCTTTTAGAAGCTGCAGTCCCATGTTATTAATTTTATTACTGTTACTATTAATATTTTTAATAGGGGCCTCATTTTTTTCATGCTTTTATAGGTCAGGTTTAAAATGGATTGCTAGCTATTGACATTGTCTCTGCACCATTAAGGGCTTCCACCCAGATATAGCTACCACTGCCCAATAAACTAAATTAAAAAATAGTGCACTTGTGTACAGTTTTTGCACAGCCTGCTCCATTTCTAAAGTGACAATGAGCTGAGTTGTGACTGAGCATGGTGGTGCCATCTGAGGACACAGCGTGGAGGAGGAATATCAACAAAAAATAGGGATATTGTTCAGAAATAGCTGCTTTCCACTGTAGGACTGCAGCTTCTTGACATGGAGGAGGGATAATGGGACATTTCATCCCCCTTAATCTGGCCAGAGCTGCAGTCTTTTTACTGGCCCCGTCCAGTGTGAGCAGTCTGTCGTGACAGGCTGAGCTTAACTGGGTTAAAGGCGTCTCCTCCTTCTCTTATAAAGTAGGACCCTTGTTCCTCACAGGGGGATATCAGCAGGTGGACAGCAGCGAGGCCAACCAACAACCTCAACGTCGGGAGGTTTCTGTTTGGCGGGCCACTGCTGATGCTGAACAATGCGAGGGGGCAAAATGGGCTCAAAGACAACTATATAGTCCAGAAGCCATAGACACAGAATAAAAAAAGCTTTTAGTAACCTTCAGACAGCCAGGACTGCACAATGTGAAGGGTGCAGGCTTTGCTATGCATGGTGAGTATCGGTATTAAAAAGCAGAGCAGAGCCACTGAAGTAAATGAGTAGTAGATGGGAGGAAGCCAGCAGGCATGACATTCTCTCCATTAAAAACTCATCTCTTATCCTGAGCCCAGATTGGAAATTAGGGTTTGGTGCTATTGAAAGGATTGGTACCTCAGAGGATTTGTGAGTTTGTACTCCGTGTGAAAATGAAAACGTATTAGTGTGAAATAAGTTCCACATTTTCACTACGAACAAAGGAGAAGCAAACGGAGAAATGGTTTTCTCTCTATCACTGGAGGCGGGTGGGAAATTACCTCAGTCTGAATACCACTCCGCTGCTTTTTGACACAATAGCTGCTCAGATTTCTTAAAGCGGCCCAGCAATCGCTTTATTCTGTCCAAGTTATTATCCAACCGTTATAAATAACATTATAAGCAACTGATGATTTTCTAACAAAGAAAACTTCAACGGGGATAAAATAACACAAATCATCAAATGTTGTCTATACACTCACGGTGTTTGAAATTAAATTATTGGAACAGAAGAAAATTACACTCATTCTGAATATCAGCTGGATAAGATCAATTTCAGTACTTCTGGGGATAAATGTGTTAGCAGGAGGTGGTGGTGGTGGTGGTGGGGGTGTTCAGAGATGTGAAACATCTGCAGGAGAAGGCGGGGCGTCAGGATGCACACGCCCACTTTGCCAAAACAGGGAAACAAGCACACAGAAGCCCACATAATAAAACTAACCCTGCTCACATCAAGTCTAAAAACAACAGTAATTAAAAACAGGAAAAGAGAAATCTCTCTGTGACTCTGCAGCTTAACACAGAAAAACAAACCTGCGGTTTTAAAGCGGCGCTCAAATGGAAGTCTTTCAGCCACACCGTATGACTGTGCTCTCTGCTGGTTATAAGTACTTAACTAAGTGACCTGCTGGGGTATTGACCTGCTAATCATGAAGCTTCAACAGGGAACAGGCAGCTTTTAAGCAGCATCAAAAGCACAGCTGGAGACTATGAACCCAACCCCCTCTTTTTAAATATGCATGTATGTGTGTGTGTGTGTGTGTGTGTGTGTGTGTAGCCTTTTCCACACATCCTGCTGCTGTACTGGTTTCACCTATCCAGGTAAGGTAGTAGGGCTGCATAAAACGATTATTTTAGTAATCGAGTATTCTATCGATTATTCCAGCGATTAATCGAGTAATCGGATAAGAAATACTTTTTTTTATTAACAGTTTATCTGCATATTTTAACTTCCGTAATGCAGTTTCTCGCCATGTGAACAAACAGCGGTGAATGGAGCAGCTACAAAGTTCTCTTTTCTTCACCTTAACACTTGCTGATCAGGTGCTTGATGAAGGACCTCCAGCTGTTTCACAGATTTAATGGTGGTTACTAAAAGAAAAAGCTGCTGTTTTGGACGCTGGAAAAACGTTTCCTTTTTCACTACTTGAGCTCACCGTCACAGCTTCGCCTCTTTGCGCTTGCGCAGTTAAAACCGCTGCCTGCTATGAGTGTTTTGAAAAACTAGTGGCTGCGGGAGCCATAGCGCATGTGTGAGTAATGGTGTAATGCTTTGTATTCACAAGCATTCTCGAAAATACGTTTCTACTGCAGGTCTATATTTAGTCACTAATAAGGGATTAAAGTATAAAAAATATTTTGAAGGAGCCCCTCGGTCCTGGGGGGCGGGCCTTCCGGTACCGAACCATCGCTAGTGCTAATGGCCCGCGCTCGCTAGCAAACCAGTTCTGGTAGCTACAGCTGAAGTAAAGACAAAAATAACAACACACACAGACACACAGAGAGCAGTGGAGGCGTGGAAATGCATGTCAGCGACAGTTGCCACCCGTCCCGTAAAGTACGGAACACGGCATGTTACGGAGCCGTATTCCACGGAGTCCCGTAACATACGGGGTTCTGTATTTTACGAGACAGGTGGCAACTCTAGTGATGATCCACTCTGTGTGAAATGAAATCCATCGCAGCGACGGAGAGCTTTTTAGAATGTGTGCTTGTGTATACGTGAGTGATACACACTCCAGTCCAGTAGGTGGCGGTAATGCAGTTCTATGTTGGTTTGCCAGCCCCCAATAAACCCACAAAAAAACGTCAGCACTAATGCTGCTAATGCTAGTGAGGAGCGCCGCTTACACCGAGACAGCTGAGCGCTGCAGAGTTTAAACGAAGCATCGACACAGTAAATTTGTGTCGATAAATTTTTAGAATCGATTTAATCGAGTTAATCGATGAATCGTTGCAGCCCTATAAGGTAGTGCTTGGTTTTAAACATTTGCATGTTATGAATTCACACCAATGATGATCTGAGAACTCCTATTGAAGTTTCAGTGAATGTTCAGCTGACTCTGGCTTAGTTTCTTACTATAGGCAACTCAATATGGAAATTTACTTCACTGTGCCACCCAAACTAACTGTCAAGACCTCACAGGGACACTTAACATGCTCAACTTTTAAGTACAGCTGACCGACCTTTGAACCTTTATGTCCACTCTGTCAGACGCTTCTTTTGGATGCAGCAGACTTCAACCTTTTGCACGGTTTACCCCCTTTGCTGCTTTTGTTGCCAATATACAATTTCAAAGCCAATTTATGGAGATTCCACAGCAAAACCAGCCCCCCGTTTACACACTAACGTGAAGCATTGCCAGAGCAAATTAAGCAACCCACATCTTCCATTTTACAAGACTGCTGACATAGAGAGCATCCCTCCTCCCTGCAGGAGGTAAACATGCACTAAGCAGCAGGTTTCATGTAATTAAATATCTGTATTGCCAATATGTGAACCGACTGTAGCATAACCTACAAAAACAAGGCCCATCACCGATGGGGGTATCCTCCGGCAATTAATGGAAATATAAAATAAATGTAGAAGTCAGGATAACGTTACAGCCCCATTTCATAATAGAAAACCCTTCAGCAGACATCTTATTACCTTCTGCTAAACTATTGTGCCCTAATTTGGAGGCCTTGCCCTAAACTTCACCCCTGGGTTAGTAAAGATATAATACATATTCTAGCAAAAACATGTTTTTAATATTAACAATACTCATTAAATCAAAACAATTTTAAGCATGCTGTAAGAGACTGATATTCTGTGATTATCTTTAACATTTCTACAAAAACTTTTTGGTCACCACAAAAAATGACCTAGGCTGGATATGGCGGATCCCCACTTTCTCCATAGCCAGTCACACAGCACAATATGATCACATGATAAGGATAAGCCAGTCAGGCGTGAGAAAGACGTTGATATCATTAGCACATATTATCATAACATCAGAAGCCTGCAATCCTCCGTGCTGTTTACTCTCTACTTCAGATGAGTACAGCCAAAGAGTACTAAAAATCCAACTCCTTTAAACTCCTTTGAATAATGAACAAAAACGTGAAACATCATGTTTTGTACTCCAGGTAAAGCTAACATGTCACACTTACCCCACAACTATTCACTGATTTGAGAGCAGTTTAGTATAAGAGACAATCTTTGGACAATGGTCATAATACACTGCTCAAAAATTAAAGAAAAACTTTAATTGACTTGATGCTATACTCTGATTAAACTTCTTGGCTATTTGATCTGGTCGGGTAAGTAACGGAGTGGGGTTGTTAACCAGTTTCAGCTGCTTTGGTGTTAATGAAATTAACAACAGAGCAGGTCCACAAGATGGGCAAAAATGACACAACCCCATAACCATTACAGGTGGAGGCCACTGATATTTTTCCGTCCTCCTTTTCACTAGTTTTGCATTTGGCTAGGGTCAGAGCCACTACTGGTAACATGAGGCCATAAGTGGACCCTACAGAGGTTGCACAGGTAGTCCAGCTTCTCCAAGATGGCACGTCAATATTTGCCATTGACAGATGTTTGCTGTGTCCCCCCAGCACAGTCTCAAGAGCATGGAGGGGATTCCAGGAGATAGACAGTTACTCTAGGACAGGGCTGTAGAAAGTCTTTAACCCATTAGCAGGACTGGTATCTCCTTTGTGCAAGGAGGAACAGGATGAGCACTGCCAGAGCTACAAAATGACCTCCATCAGCCTCTGGTGTGAATGTCTGGCAAAACAGTCAGAAACAGACTTCATGAGAGTGGCCCGAGGGCCCAGTGTCCTCTAGAGGGCCCTGTGCTCACTGCTTAGCACCATGGAGCCCAACTGGTACTTGCCATAGAATACCAGAATTGGCAGGTCCACCCTGTGCTTTTCGCAGATAAAAGCAGGTTCACCCTGAGCAAATGTGACGGATAAGAAAGGGTCTGAAGAAGCAGTGGAGAACATTATGCTGCCTGTAACATCGTTCAGCGTGACCAGTTTGGTGGTGGGTCAGTGATGTTCTGGGGAGGCCATGAAGGGATGTGAAGACCTCTACAGACTAGGTAACAGCACCCCAACTGCCATTAGGTATCGGGATGAAATCCTTGGGACTCATTTCTCAAACCCTACGCTGGTGCAGTGGGTCCCAGGTTCCTACTGGTACACCTCATGTGGTGAGATTATGCAGGCGGTTCCTGGAGGATGAAGGAGTAGATACCATTGACTGCCCCCCACCACCACACACACACACACACACACACACACACACACACACACACACACACACTCGCCTGATCTAAATCCAATAGAACATCTCGGGCCCACTCGACCCCATCAGGTTCCCTCAGACTGTCCAGGAGCTCACTGATGCCCTGGTCCAGATGTGGGAGGAGATCCCCCAGGACACCATCCATCGTCTCATTAGGAGCATAACTGATGTTGTTGGGAATTCAAACACATGAGGGCTGTACAAACTACTAAGCAGTATTTTTTCACTAGCGTGCCGCATCATTTTTTTTCACTTTGATTTTTCTGGGGGTCTTTGAATTCATCCCTCTGTAGGTTGATCATTTTCATTTCCACCTAAAGATGTGGCATCCTTTCCCTCCTAACAATTACCCAGTCCATATCACTACAGATGTCAAACATGATTTTTTCCCCCCAGAGATCTTGTGTGTTTTCAAAGTGTTCCTTTAATTTTTTGGAGCAGTGTTGTTCCCAGTGAAAATCAAATCATATTTCAAATAGTATTTTTGCATGAAGTCACGTAACAGTGCAAAGCAAATGTATATAACTGTATATAAGAGCAATACAAGATGGGCTACCATCTAGCATGGGTGGCTTCATCATGTCAGTCAATTCTGTAAATATTATAGCAGTGATCACTGATCAGAAATCAATGTGCTGGCCTCTTGTTTGCTGTATATAATATACAGTCATGAGAGAGAAAGAAAAAAAATAAGCAAACCCTGTAATTCAAAAACTGGTGAAACCACCTTTAGTAGCAATAAAGAAGTAATAATTTCCTGTATGACTTTATCAGTCTCTCACATCATTGTGGAGGAATTTTGGCCCACTAGTCTTTACAACGTTGCTTCGGTTCACTGAGGTTTGTGGGAATTTGTGTATGCAAAGCTCTCTTAATGCCCCGCATTTCTGGACTGGACTTTTGAGCGACTGCGATACTGTTTTCTTTTCCAGGCATTCTGCTGTAAATTTGCTACAGCGGTTGGGATCATTTTCAGTCAAGCTGTAGCTGTCAGACAGATGGTCTCACATTTGACTCTAGAATTAAACAACAATAGAACAAGAGTTCACGGCTCACTCGATGGCTGCAAATAAACCCAAATTATCAACCCTTCACCGCTGTGCCTCACAGCTGGCATGAACTGGTGATATGCTGTGTTTGGTTTGGCACTGTGTATTATGGCCAAACACTTCCAACTTGGCAAACATCTTGCAACTTTGCAAAGCTAGGCCATGCTGCCATGTTCTTTTTAGAGGCCTTTTCCAGGTAACCCTTCCATACAGGCCTAATTTTTTGTAGTCTTTTTATAACTGTCCTGTTATGAACTGGGTGTTCTGCAGATTCTCTGAGAATTGCATAGTCTGAGCTTGTGGTGAATTTGCTGGGATGTCCGTGGCACTGTGTTAACACACACCTGAATGCGCTAGACCAGCAAACTGCCCAAACTGATGATCAGTTAATCAAATTGAGTGATTGGCTGTTAATTCGTATGGAAGCAGTAAGGGTGCCCTTAGTTTTTCACAGGACGCCACAGAGGACTTCATAGAGTAAAAACCTTCTTTTTCACATGATTATACATGAAATACAGTACATACAAAAGTCCAACATAATGCATGACAGCTGTGTGTGCGTCTCATAACTGTTTTGGCTGTGCAAGTACATGCCGTGTCCAAACGTCAGCTGTGGAATGTCGACTGCATTTCATTTAAAAGGCTGCGGGTGTCATTAATAAAATGGTGTAACTGTAGTTATGCAGAGAAGCTTTAATCTGGAGGCCATCACCAAGCAGAGAGATCACAGGTTCAGCCCATATAACTGGTACCATGCCCACAGTCATGCATGCTGTGTTAACCACTGAACCCCTACCTGCTTATTTAATTGTAAGCCGCTCTGGAAACATTGTCTGCTAAATGCCAAGAATGTAAATAGCATGTTTACTCACAGCTAGAACAACAGAGTCTCTCGCTGTTTTGGAAAGAGAACTCATTTTGTTAAGAACACCCACAACTAATCCCCTGCCTAACAAATCATGTAACCCTCACCCACTGCTCTCTAAAATAAAATCAGCTCTTACTCAATTTCTTTACCCATCATATACTCATTAAAAAATCCTTCTGTGGCCAAAGGGATATTGCAAGAATATCAAGGCCTTGACCTTTGGCCTCCTCAAAATATGTTGCTTCTACAGTTAGTTCTACACTTATGAACTGGGACTGCCATTTTTACTCACTCTGGATGGTAGAGCCCATTAACTATGTCTTTTTTTTTTTTTTAAAGATACAATTACAGACTGTCTACTTAACCCCTATGAACTGTCTTACTGTGAACTGCTGTGATAAGTTTCTAAAATCTGATGTCTAATGAGGCCTGACTGCCTGCCTGGTTCCACTGAGGGGTTTGAGTGTAAATCACAGATAAGGTTGTCTGGGTGGTTAATGTGTGAGCCAGTCTAGCCTAGAGAGACGCACACACACATACACACACACACACACGCATCTCTCACTTATCTCATTTCCTGTGTACCTTCTACACCTGCCAGTGATAGGCGACCAGTGCAGCCTCTAAGATACTAAACTCAGAAACGTCCCCCCAAAACACAAACCTCATTAAATATGTATCAAATAATGCAGCACCCAGAGACATTTTTACACTACCTGGAACTTTATTGAGAACCCAATTCAAAAGTAAATAATTAAGAGTTATGAATGAATGGCATTATAATATAAAGGCGATCCGGTATATCACTGGAGATATCCATGTTATTACTTAATTTCGATAGGTGCGTTTAACTTAATGTTAGTTTTCAAGTTTGCAGAATTTTTTAAAGAAAAAACTAACTTATCAGTTTTTGCAGTGTTACGCAAACTCACTGCACTTTAGAGGAACCGAGTGGAAAAAGTTTTATGGCCTGATTAGCAATATGAGCAGCAATGCAAAGTTTTACATTTATAATTAAACACCAGGTGTGGTAATAAGCTTCGGGTAGTGACAGCGAATGTAGCTGAATAATTAAAACTGCTCGGCAACCTGAACTACCTCACGTGACTGTAACGTAGCAATACACCTGACTGAACTGACTGAGAATGAAAAGAGACTCAAGCATGCAGCCACATGCTAGTGACCTCTTGAGGCCATCTTCAAAACAGAGTCAATCCCAACAGACTCCAATGTCAAAATGTCCAACTAAATAGCATCAATAGCCTCGTGTAAATTAATTAATAGCTTGGTACAAAAAAATGTTTTGGCTATAGATAGTTTCCCATGAGATGGACGAGTGGAGGGTAATTCTTTTAATAACTCATCCATCTGGATCCAAATATGTCCATATATGGTCACTTCTGGCTCCAAAAACCAACATGGTGATGGTCAAAACACCAGAACTGAGGCTACAAAAGGCCGAGTACACAAACCAACGAGTGATGTTGCAGCGGCTATGTCCATCATTTATGATGCCTCAGCGTATGCCTTTGTCAAGTACTTTATTCCCATAGACAACTGCACAGAATTCTGTCATTACTATATAATTTAATTACATATTTATTTTTTTGGGCAAAATAAAATTGGTTTTGTGTAGTCGTTCTTGAATTTTGACCAACAAAATCGAACCAGTTCAAAATAACAACAAACAGATGTACAGATAATAGCCCAAAAACATATACTTCCCAAATAATCAGAGTCTGTAGGTACTGCAAACAAATGGAAAAAGTCCGTATATCAGGGACATCGTGGGCGACATGCTTAACCTGCCGCCTTGATCTCAAACACCCCTCCATGTGGTTAAAATATAAATTGATGAATACATAAAAGGTTACCGTATTTTCCGGAGTATAAGTCGCACTTTTTTTCATAGTTTGGCTGGGGGTGCGACCTATACTCCGGAGCGATGTATATGTGACATTTATAACACATGAACCAAAATACTCCAGCCACTTGACATCTCCGTGAACTGCAGCTTTAAGGCAGTCTTGCGTAACCTGTGGGCGCAGTGGATGGTGGATGGAGAGCACAGCTTAACGGCAACTGGGAGAATGCGCCACCCAACTTTCCTGGAAGTCATTGGATGGATCAAGAAAACATGGGCTTCAGTGACAAACCATCCTGTTGGGATTCAGAAAGGCTGGAATAATTGGAACTGCAGCTGACGACGAGTCTGACTAACGCGACACAGAAGAGGAAGCGGCGCTTCGTCTACGGAGTGTACGGAATTGTTTAGAAGTGACACCGAGGATGAAGAATTCAATGGATTGATGGTTTGGTTAACTTGTTAGTATGTTCTTTATGCTATGGTTATCTGAATAACTTAATGTTACGTTAACATACTGTAGCGATTCTCTTAGTTAGAGAGCGTGTTGATGTTGTGGGATTTCGGACTGTTCGGGAGGTTCGTGAAGGCAGCATGGAGAGAGAGAAAAAGACCGAGAGCTTGCCTGTGTGTGTGTTGCTGTTCCGCTGTTGTAGTTGTGGTTGGCGTGGCTGTGGACTACAGCAGCCGTTTTTCTGTTAATAAAGACGACCTTTGTTGTGAATATCGCCGACTTTGGAAGTGTGTTTACAACGTTACAATACCGAACACGTGTTCGTTGTGCGTCATGTAGCTGAATGTGCTACGTTAGCATAACGTAGGTGTAACCGTGTTCGTCCTGTTCTTTAATCCATTATTATTTTAAATTGCCGTTCAAGATGGAATTTGTGCTCTGAGTCTCGGATTCTATCAACCCCCCCCCCCCCAAAAAAAGTGCGACTTATAGTCCAGTGCGACCTATATATGTTTTTTCTTCTTTATTATGCATTTTTTGGCTGGTGCGACCTATACTCCGGAGCGACGTATAGTCCGAAAAATACGGTACTTTTGGCTGCTCACAAATAGTCGCCACAGCGGGTAGCTCTACATGTTTGATTTGGCAGATTTTTTTTTTATGCCGGACGCCTTTCCTGATGCAACCCCGAAGGCATTTGTGTTTCCTCATCAATCAAAAACACAGCATGGCTTTGAACGCTTATGATCGACTTACCATGAACAAAAAGATGTTTGGAAGGCTGGCTGTCACTGAGGCTGTTCATTGTCCATTAATTTATCTTTTTAAAGTTGATGTACTAAGGCATGGTTACGATATCTATATACTTCAAAGATGCACAACACTAGGTCAGGGTATGGCTGACGTGGGCCTCAAAAAGGAATGAATTGAGGAAACCACTTCCAGACTAGAGACTGACTAGAGCCAAAGTGCTTAAACTTTCTTTTTTTTAATGATGCGTTTGAAAGAATAATTTCATGTTGTAAAAACTGCGGCTATTATTTTGTCAGTCACTTCCTAATAAATTATTTGGGTTTATTTTCTTAACATCCCTGGTGTGTCAACATTCAAAATGATGACTTAATACACAAAAGTAGACGGTAAGAAGAGCGGAGACCATTTTCCAGTCAGCAAACATTAAACATCCAGTTCATTTGCATACAGTTCAATATGCTCTCCACTATCTGTTCCTGCACACTCACACAGCTGTTTTCAGTTATTCCTGTTAATTAGACCTATCCTCAGGTGGAAAGGTGGGATGTCAGGAAAAGCTATTCCATGAATTACATGAGGTTATCAAACTATGTAAACAAATATTGATAAAGAATTAGGCTTTCCCAGCTCAACAGGTTCAACAGATCAAGCACCTTTACCACCACACCTACACAGCCCTGAGACGTGTGAATAAAGAAGTGTTAAGAGAAAGAAAAAAAAATAATTATGTGCACTGGAAAAACAGCTTCTCTGCAAGTTGAAGTGTGATTAAGTGATACTTACATACAATGGAGCTTGCTGTGGATTGAGTTTCATGTCCCTGGACACTGTAAAGAGAACAACAAATTAAAGGTTACAACGTTAACGTGGCCTCTGTACTGTGATGCAAAACTGTTTGGCCATTGGGGGCACCACAGCAAACTGTAAACACAATATTAACCAATCAGCAATTTGGAAAATTGACACTCTTAGCAATATAAGGTTAGCTGCAAGCACTGAGCAACATTAGCATATATTGACATCTTGGGTCTAAAACTGACTTTGCATGTATTAACAAATGCTAGTGTTACTGTTACACTGAATTATTTGTGGCAGCAAACTCGACTGCCACATAGATTTTTATATTTTTATTTTTTATCTCCTTACTATTCAAAAGAGGCAAAGTTTTATTCGATCACGGAGCTGCGTGCTCAACTTCTTCTTGACCTGCTCTCGCTCGCTCTCACACAAACACTAAAACAGACCGACACACAGTGAATAGTCCTTCTTCAGAGTGCACACTATCTGAATGCTGACATGGGAGGAAGGATTATTCTTGGCCTTTCGCTGCAGAAAAAGTGATATCATCAATCTGGAGTTCATAAAAGTCACCAATTTTTCTTTACAATGCCGTAACTCATCAAATAAGTTATTAGCATGATTATGCACAGACAGAAAGAAAGAGCTGAAGTTAGCTTTCAGTGAGCAGCAGGTTACCACTCTGTTAATAACTCCCAGACCTGCAAGCAAACCCTGCTAAGGCTGATTCTTTAACTCTGATGCAGAGTATTGATGAATATTGCAAAATATATCTAAGATTTAAAAGGGCAAAGACAGTCTGAAGCAGAGGTTTTCATAGACAGAACCTAAAATCTCAAGGAGAATACACAATGGTCCAACCAGTGTGATAACTTATCACTTAAATTATTTATCTCAGTATTTCCAGACTTCAACCAGCACTGCTGTGGCAGCTGAACCAAGCGAGGGTCAGGAAGAGATATCTATAGCTAACATGAGGAGGAGGAGGACAGCAGCCAGCATGCCGCTGTGGGAGAGCCACAAAGGGCAGAAGCAACAGATGAGATACGCACACTGAAAACGCCTTCTTGCTAGCTGGTAATTATCCTCTGAGGGTTCATCAGTAGAAGCGACATCTTTCACTTTATAGAGTAATTTAGTCTAAACGAAAAACTCCTTATATAACTCCTCTTCCTCCGAAGAAGAGCTATACGCTACCTGCCCAGACAAAGGTAGGTGTGAGCTTGTGTACACATATAATAGAGCATTTAGCTTAACAGCCTTAACAGCCTGCTATTTCCCTAGGCAATTGGTAGATACCAAACAAATGATTCATCAGGTAGCCAGAAACTCAGCTTCACATGAATGCCCTTACTCCTCCATGTTCACTGTATGTGTAAATAAGCAAATAATTTCTAACACGTCAGTCATAACAACATAATGAATTGATAATATATCAGCCATTGCTCCACAAGTTTGTCGCACAGCCCAAAGTGGACAGAAAATATCAAATAATGCAGATTACTGTATGTAAGCTTAGTGGGTTTTGTTTATTATCCTTTCAGGAAATCCTTTAAGTCTGTGACAAATGCCAGTCAAATACATATAAAGCAAAAGAAATTTGATTATTGACCAATTGGTTACACTGACATTGGTTATTTTTGAAAATCCAAAATCAAATCCAACAAATTATAACTCCCCCTATTACTCCTATTATTTTTTAGCTTATTATTTAGCATGTATTTTGAATATATACTTTCCATAAAACAGTATTATAATTATATTTCTAAAAAATATATACATTTCTCAAATTATTGTGTAAGACTGCTTTCCATCCTTGGGCCTTCCTTTTGTACAGCATAGACATTTATTAATAGAGAATACAGGGTACAGGGACTACACACGTAATATATATGTAAGTAAATTAAATCCAAAACTGATTAAAAAAAATTATTTATTTTTTCTTTGGCTTTGGATAAAACTGCTTTGGGATTGCCAAAAATGACTCTATGCAGGAAAAACCCTGGAAGCTGGAATATTAACCACTATCCATACATTGGAAAATGCTAGAAAACTGCCACTGAAACCATTCCCTCCTCTAAAATACCTGTTGTTGGTTGGTTGAAAGATTTTTCACTGGATACTGGAACAATAAAACGAGGTATAAACGTTGAACAAAAAGTACGTACATCAGCTCGAGCAGCTTCAGAACATTACTGCCGACACGGTGGCAGTTAAGCTTGACCCTGGCGATTATCCCAACACTCGGCGGGAGGTTAATGGTGCTCGATTACAGAACAGACGTACGCTGGATCACACGTGGTTTCCTGCCTCCTCTGATCACTGATTAGTTCTTCACTAAAAACATGAAGCAAGGAAATTAAACAAAAAAAAAAAAAAAAGAATTGACTTTTTGTTTTTTTAACAAGGATTTCTATGATGAGTTAGTAGGATTTATCAGCATATGTTCACATTTGATTACTCACGCCCACTCGAGGACACAGGCCTCAAAGCCTTTCTCTGGGCACAAGGTCAGAGGCAGTGGGTGTGTAATTACATCCAAACAAATGCATAACAGCTACAGACGTGAGGATGAATGGATGGGAAACCTCTGCGCTGATCTTTCTTGAGGAGATATTGGGCTGCTTGTGTTCATCAATGAGCCAAGGGACCGCTCGCCTTTGAGAGACTGTATTCTCCTCGGTTATTTGCAGAGACAATTTTCTCTTTTGTTTGCTGTTCTCTGGCACTAAAACAAGTCCTTGCTGCTGGCCTCACTGGTCAGCAGTGCATTAATCACATGAACCCCACAGCGGGGGAGGCGGAGGCATCAAAAAAAAAAAAGGCCGAGACCTAATGAGTTCAGCAGAGAACTCCGAAAGAGTCAACGCTGGACTCGACAGTGCGCTGAAGTGCAGCGAGACCGATTCACTTTCTGTAGCCCAAACCAAACATTTTTCCACTTTTCTGCTAAATAAATAGGCTCGAGCTAGAATTAGGCGGATCAGGTAAGGGGATAATCAGTAACTCTAATAATACTCTGGAGTCTAATCCTCTTGCCTTAAGTGCACTGGGCCAGAGACCAACTTCCTCGCTCATCACATGCACAACATTGACTGATAAGACTCTCACATAATGTCCCCAACAGTCCAACTGCGTCTTTTATATTTGATATTTTGGACATTTGTCATCACCTGGTGCTCTTTTTATGACTACTCCAGGCTAGATATGAGTAGCAGTCTTTACTCAAGGACATTTCAACAAGCCAGACTGACGGTTTTATGACTGGTGCAGTCACTGGGTCCTTGTTATTTCGCTAACATGATATCTAAGTGACCACTGACCTAACTCGTTGCGCAATAAGCGAATACTTGGTAGAAGTAGAAGAAGAAGAAACAGCCTTTATTGTCCCACAGAGGGGAAATTTGGGTGTAACAGCAGCCGCAGTTATTATAAATATAAATAAAGATATAATAATTCACACTATTAAGAAAAGAATATATATAAAATCAACAAACAATATTAACCTTAATACTACTAATAATAACACTATATACAATGTACATGATGTGCCTGTATGATGCTGTGCTACATTCACATTTTTCACCATTGAAGACAGAGATGATAACATTTACTCATCCAAAGAAGGTTTCTGTGCCCTTTATCAGCTCTGCTTTATATCTGTGACTCCTTCGCACAGCAGCTTATTCTGCTCACTTCTTCACATTGGTTAAGAGAGCGGAAAGTCCTTGTGACACCCTTATTTTGCCAGCCAGTCACGGTAAATATTCCCCGTGAATCTTTCTGCGAAGAAGCGCTTGTTGAGCTCTTGTTTAGTTTTAAATATCTCTTTAGCACCTACGGACCCCAAGGACAAACAGAACGAGAGGCAGCTCGCCCGGTCAGACGGAGCGCAGGAAGCAGCAGTGAAACAGCAAAACAGTTCAAGTTTGCAAATATTTAGTTAGCAGTGAAAATAAAATAAGTGCGCAAGTGCAAACTAGAGTACAAAAGTTAAACACACTTGAGCAAGAAACACACTATCTACATGAACTTTGGCCATTTTGAAAATAATCCAAGCTAAACACTGGGTAGCAGTGTGACCATCCAGCTAATCCCAAACTTTATCCACTTCTGTTTTTGACTTCCTTATTCCTGAGATGATGCAGAGCTGTGCATTACAAATAAAGGGAAATTGACTAAGATATACTGCATCATAGTAGGAAGTAATTGCTCCACTGTCTGCTTTGGGTTCATGGAGTGGGGCCTTTAATATTGCACCAGACCTCCAGAATTTCCTCTTGGGTGTGACTTTTAAGCTAACCGAAGGACCTTTGTTCACACACTGTTCATATTTTCATGGCAGCTAACTTCAGCTTCATGACTAACAGGCAGAAACCACACAGAAAGTGAACTAACTAACCTACCGACACACCTGTGACAAACATGTTCATAAAATAATTTCCTAGAATCAAGTTGACTGTCACCTGACCAAAGGTGGGAGATATAGTGTTGTCATACTCTTCCATGACACAGATTTACAATACAATCATTATTGTGATAAACACACACACACACAGGCACATGTGCATGCTTAGGTTTTTAAATAAACTATGTCACTTCCACTGGTTACCTTGAACAAAAGCATTCACCTTTGAGGACTCTTGCGTAACATAATCTATCCTAAAAAGTGAAGGCCGGGCCTTAAACCAAATGTCATAAAGAGAGGGTCAGTTTACCGGTAGCCTGTATTTATATCTCAGGAATGAACATCCAGAAGAAAGAGTGAAGTCATTTTGAACAGGCTGATGGACGAGCGCCCTGCCTGAGGCTTAGAGAACACACGGATGGTAATAACCTGTGTTTAGTGCTTTAAGTACTCAAAGTGCTCAGTCTTTACTTAATTTATAGTGACAATATATTTGCAAACAACCCGTGTCCAGGTTGCTCAGCAACACAGTTCACTCACACCTTAAATCAACAGCATGGCTGTTTTAGTAACTCTGAGAATGAGTCACGTTAAATTTACTAATTTACTGTGAGGTATGCTAACAAAACACATCAGGTCAGGCTTTCATATTTGCAGCCAACAGAAATTACTTCTTTTATTTTTTGCCTATTATGCTCTTTTTTAAATAGTGGACTGTACCAGAGTAGCTTCGCATGACCCACAGTTTAATGTAATCCTTATTTATCTATTTTATTTATCTATTCATACACTGGCCCTTGGTGCAACCACTCAAACCATCCACTGTCTGAAACAAGCGCCTCTCCCTTTATGACAGCTTCTTCCTGATTGGCTTCCCCTCACAAACACAGAGGCTACACAGCTCTCTCCTCACTGACAGACCTGTGAGCCTTAAGGCATTTCCACACCTACAGTTTGCTCACTCTTCTTCTTATATAGCGCTTTCTACTCGAGCACTCATTCATTCATATAAGCACTTTTTTTTTTTAAAAAAACACATAAATGCTTTCTATTCTAATGTTCACACACATTCACACTCCAACAGATGAATCGGAGAGCAACTTGGGGTTCAGTATCTTGCCCAAGGATACTTTGGCATCCTTGGGCGGTTCATTTTACAGCTAGTTGCTACAGTCTGTGTACTGTGCATGTCTATGGTACTCTGCTGCATCTCACAGTGCAAAGGCGTTTAGCTTAAAGTTGCAGCTTAAAGTTGCAGTTGGGTCAGATCTAGGACGGATAACCCCCCCACCCCATAAACGAACCACTCAGGAAGTCATCTGAAACCAGACGAGACCACGTCCTAAAAAAAGGTCTTGGTACGGTTGCTTTGGTCTGCACCCAACTGCACAAACAAAGAGCACCAAAGGGAAAACTAATCAGTTTGGTTTAAACAGACTTAAAAAAAAGTGTGAAGACATCCTTAGATGACCACTGAGGATATCCACTCTCTACGATATCATATAGAGCCGAAAGCAGGAAAAAAAAATCTGAAACTAAGCATTTTGAGCAGATTAACTTTGGCCATGTTTAATACAAACTTGCATCATTGTAACAATAAATGGCAGAAAATACGGGAAAGCATAAGAGGCTAATTGTAAGATATGTTTGGAGTGGGGTATCCCTTCTAATGCCATTAAATGCCATGACAGAGTGAAGTATTAATGAAATAGAAAAAAAAGATACTGTGAAATAAATTTCTGATCATATCTTCTGCACGTGCAGCAATATATTCACCTTATCACAGCTTTTTCAAAATATCTGTGTCTTTGTCCAGCACCGGTTTATTTTGGCTGTTATTTGACATTTTCTGCTACACATCCAGACCCCTCTGGTCTGTCTGAGCTTTGTCTACTCTTTTTTTTTTTTTTTTTCTTTCAAGGGATCTTGATAGAGGTGGGATTCAGTAAATAACAGTAAATCAAACCAAAACAATGAACTAACAATTCTCTATGTATTTATGACCCCAGGAGGCTCTTTCACAGGGAGGATAGGGAGTCACTTGATTAAACGTAATAAAGTATAAAAATATCCCTGAATGCATGTCTGGTATCAGCTCATCAGATTGCCATTGATCTGCTTTCTTCTGCTGACCTCGTGGTCATACAATACAGTGGGTGTGACAGTTCATCTGGTCTAACAGTTCCTCCTGGCCAGCAACAGTCATTCAGAGAGAGCACAGGGGACTTCTTAAATAGCTACATCTGTGGGTCATTTCTGGTGCAGGAAATTACAAAAAAGGTTCACACTGAAAGCATTGATTTCTGTATCACATAAGGCTGCTCAGAGGTAAACAGGTTCCAGGCAATTTACTGCAGCCAGATAGTCTGCCACTGTGAATAATACCTGGAGTTCTGGGTCAAGTTACAGAGCGCACATACAGATATCATCCCTAACTTGAGAAAACAAAGACTGCTTGAATGTTTTTGTTTGTGTTAAATCAGAAAAGTAAAACACAACCTCATCATTTTCATGTGTGAAACTAAGCAGGAACAAATATTAAATTAGTTTTGCTTCATTCAGACAGATTTTTTTTTGTATGTAATCATTTAGAGGAAAGAGTTGACTCAAAACTGCACCAAATCAGTGAAAGGAAATTGAGGGGAAAAAGTGTAAAATCCAAACTCCGTCTCTGGTAACAGAAGAACCTTGAGAAATGACATCCCCTAAGCTCACCCTACAGCCACCCGACACCTGCTTATAGAGATGACACAACCCACTAACTCCACCTAAAACACTGGGGGCAGCCAGCCTTTAGCCAAGCTCCTAAAGAGTCTCCATTACAGCAGAAACTGCCTTTGAATCGCTTCTACAGTTTTTTTTTCCTCCCGAGCTGAAAGGCCACATAGAGGCAGGGCATGAGCCACGTTCAAGTGCACAGCCGTCACAAATGGACCAATGAATCAAGAGACAAAAGCCCCTGAACGCTGTTATCGGAGCGGTGGTGTGACGAGTCGGGGTGCTGAATGGACCTGTTATGGCTTTCGCCGGTCCCCTGGCTATCAAAATAAGCCATAACAGCCATGTGACTACAGAGTGAATGGGAGGACGAATAGGATTAGCTTCACAACTCATTAATCGGACCATCTCCTACACCCTTCCCAATAATCAGCCGAGGATTCCCCAACACAGCTACGTGCACAAGACTCACAATGACTGTTTATTAGCTGATTAAAGATCCCCACTTTTAGGGCTGCCATTACAAGTGATTTGATCATGCTTCCTGTAGCCAAAGATGGTAAATGTCAGGAGAGGACTAGTTTGCTTTGAATGTCAGCCTCACCCATCCCATGTCATCACATCCACTACATCCAACTCAAATAATCATGACCAAATGTTCCTGAATTTGTTACAGAGTACATTTATTGAGATAACTTTCTGACACTTGTGCTCAATAATTTAGAATCACCAAGAGTCAAACTACACAAACCAAACTATAATCCAAATTTATGAAGTAATTCTGCTTTTGTTTACCTACAACGTGTATGCCTCCTCTTTGGCATCATCCGCTGGCATACCCCCTTGAGAAGCCGAAAACAGTTCATGCCCCACAATTTTTTTTTAATCAATTATTATCAATTACCTGTCAAAGTGACAGAATTTTAATGAAATAAAGGTGTGATGCAGAGCTTTGTTGACACTTCTACATGTTGTAACAGTCACTTGGGGGCACTGTCAAGAAAATGCAGCATAAAAATGCATGTGTAAGCTTTCTGACCTTTGACCTTCATGTTTCTTCATTTCGTGATAAACTGATGTTCATTTCAACCCATTAACAGTCTACTCATCCACAGCTTCAGCGACGTCAGGCTACACGCTGCAGGACTGCGCACAAGTGAACTGGTTGAATTCCCACAGTGTAGGGAGCCAAAGAACGAAACAAACGGAGTTCAATGCAGGACCATAAATCTCGTACAAGTATGAAGTTAAATGAAGCAGTTATGAACCAGTAATGGGATGCAACGAGCTTACACGTCTCTCTTTAATTGATATTATTATGTACTGGATCACTTAAGAACGTGTAAAGGCCCAGTTAGACAGGTCTAGGGGCCGGCTGCCAACCCCACTAGGGAAAAATGTGTATTCCCTGACCAGTTGGTTAGTTGTTGTTAGTAGTTGGAGGGGAGCTGATCCAAAAACCTCCTTGCAATAACTTTGATCACTAGCAGATGGTTGCAGTCACCTGCAGTTTGCATTTAATGCTAACTTGTCTGCAAAAAGTCGCCAACTACTCATTGAGCGGTAGTGAAACTGTCAGAAGTGAAGCGCAAAACCAGAAACAGAGACCTTTAAATTAAAAACTGTGCTTTCTGAAATGGGTGGTTAAAAAGTAGAGGTAAATACAATCATAAATACAATCTTTTTTTTTATCACTCTCTCTTTAGACTTCCTGTAGGATTACAGGCCCAAAGGCTGCTTCCTTTTTTTAACACCCTAGCAGAGTATTTCAAAAGCAAAATGTTTCAGGAAATAAAGACATTATAGTTTCATGGATCATCCAAAGGTGCTGACATAACCCCACCCCACAATTATGATCTACGTGCCCTCAGAGAAGCACTGCCCTGAGATATTTACAGAGTTATTATCACACCTCAGTTTAGTGACCTATAATTTCATCCATAAAACGGCACCGGCACTTAGACAAAGTTCAGAACAGCCATGCCTCAAGCCTCTTAAAAAAAAATTTCCCCCATTTCTAAAAATTAGCAAACGCTGTGTCACTTAACACGCACCATTGAGCAAACCATATGTGACTGCACTGTCCATCTCCTGAGTTAGTATCTCAACCTGTCCTGAAAACGCAGAAGACACAACAAACATTTCTGGGATAATAATCTGAAAACACCAACATGCACACTCTGGTGCAGAAAACAGGTCACATCATTGGACACGACAGGCAATGTATAGCGTTGCATAGCCTCACAGCTTTATATTGCAGCCTTTCTAGGCCAAAAACCTCCCATTGGCCATTAATTAACATGAAGAATGTCAATGAAGATCCTTGTTATAGGGACAATAGTTACCTGCGGCTGCTTCTTCACAAAGCTTTTTGAATTTGGCTGTGCAGAGGGAGCTGCCATCAAGGACATGGGAGCACTCGCAAAGAGGGACAGAAGCCCGATATAGACCTGAGGTGTCAGCCAACACCCAGGCTCCATGTTGACAACACAGAAAAGTCTCAGGGAGGGGCAGAAATGAGTTTGTGCCTCACCTACAATATAAACTAGACGAGGACAACCTGGCCTGGATACCTTCTCCTTTCTGCCCATTTGGTTTTCGTTGCTTTAAACAAACAAAACACGCAGTTTTAACACATAAACCATCACATAAAAGCACCTACTTGAGATCTTTGGGAGGCAAACTAAGATCACAGGCACCAGGAGAAAGTTTACAAGTTCGAAGCTTGAGTCACACTTGCTTTAGTGTAAGGCCTCAAGGTACAGTAAGAGGCTTTGGATGAAAACCTCCACCAAATGGCATGCACGAGTGCCAGGGAGGCAGCTTCCAGGCTGGTTTTAAAGTCTCACGAAACACATGCATTAAACGTTCCTCATCCGCGTGTCAAACGCTTTGTTAGATTTGGAAGAGCAGGAGCTCTGAATGAATACTGAATCAAAATTTACACGTTAAAGCTGCTGTTTGAATACTAAATACACTCCAAATGCACTAAATACTAAAGCCTTTTAAGGCTGAAGGACTTCATGCAGTTTGGCTTCTGTCCAAATTAAAGTTTCATTCCAAACATGAATGATATCTGACTCATAACACAAGGCCTTTAAATCTCCAGACGATAATATCAGTCAAATCCATGAAGAATTCACTGGAACATTTGGGCCCTGCATGAGTACAACCCTCTAACACGCCACACTGGGGGAGGAGGATCAAAGCACTGTGTGGCTCATATGGGTTTGATGTTTAACCCAGAAGTTTGTTTAACCTCTAACATGTTCTCTCCCTGGTTAACCGCTAGTTACTGACCTGCTGCTACAACCTGACCACCGCTGAGAGAGAGAGCACCTGCTTCATGCTGCACCCCCTGTCTGATGCTTTTACGGTTCACTATCAGCTCTGCTCTTCTGGAGCACGGCTAAATTAGTCGGGGCTACGTCACCTCCTCAGCACCACCACCACCACCACGGTCACTTCGACACACCGCTTAGGCGGTTTGATTTAATCAAACCAGGCTATTGTCTCTATGAACAGATATGAGGCCGTTGTGGTGACACGACCTCACCCTGCCACACAAAAGTTGCCTCTGTGCAGAGACTACACACAAATGCTGGCTGACAACACAAGGCCAGGGGATGAAAGGTCTCCTCAGTGTTTTGTGACAGTTATTACCCTCTCCACTGAAACCAAATACCTGTGAGCCCTGATAGCATTATCTTATTGTGAGGCACACTGAGGGCCAGCCTGTAATCAGGGCCCAGGCTTTCATCAACTTTCCTCCTCAGGTTTGAAGCCATCGCTTCCCTTACTGTTTTCACACGATGAAAATCTAGTTATTCGCTTTTTTTCCCCCCTGACACTTAGATGATTTATATTTATTGGGAAGTTTCAATTCTGTCAGAACTACATGAAAAATTCAACAGAAAATCAACAGGAAAGCTTCTTCAATGAATTCAGCTGCACTCCAAATGCACGATCCATTTACTGGCAGGATCGTGATGGGTGATAGTTAGGTGAGCAATGTACAAAATCTCTCAAAATGATCAATTTGACATTTCACTGTCAACTTACTGCAATTACTCGTTGGACCACGGTGTGTAAAATAGCAAAGTGACAATGAATAGAAAGTAGAGGGCAGAAACCACACAGGAAGATGGGGAGACCGCAGAGTTTTACAAAAGGAAAGTGTTGGTTAGTCCCATTTGGGAGGTAAGAGGTTTAGCCAAGAGAATCCCGAGCAACGCTAACCCCAGCTTCCCAGCAGGCCTGATCAGATTAATATTACGCCTACTGTGAGAGTGATGCACATTGTTAGGTAACTGCTGCACCAAAGTTAAATGAAACCAAAAAGCAGTGCATGTAAATACCCAAATCTCTGATGGCACAGCAGCTTTGTGGAGAAAGTGTTGGACTGAACCTCAGGTTTGGCTCTCTCTCTCTCTCAGCCAAGTTAAGACATGCAAGTTCTGTCAATCAGAAGCTCTAAACTGGCCACAAATATGCATGTTTGTGTGCGTTTGCCCTCCGGACACTGTGCGTTTACACTGCTGACCTCTCTCGGGTCATTTCAGTGAGTTCTCAGACAGCGCAGAGCTGTCAGCTTTTTCACCACTTCTTTAGAAATGGTTTCAAAAAAGGAAACTAAAAACAAACTGCAGTCTGTTTTGGGGACTGAGTTCCCAGCGGTACACGCAGGTTTTTAACTTCCCTTTTTTATACAGAAGACACTGCTTGAGTGGCATTATGAGAAATAATATGATCACACCTGCCATGTGATCAAACTAGAACACAACTAAAAAAGAAACTGTGAAGAAAGTGTTAAACATTTAAAAAATATAAATGGGAATGGGAAAGCCACCAGAACCGTTTTTTTTTAATCATTTACAGGAATTTTTATTAAGTTGTTTGGAAAATGAAATACCTAAGTGAGGCTTCCATATCTGGTCTCAAAGCACGTCATTCACAGTATTCCTACCAGTATAATTATGCCCTATAAAATGTATCAATTTGCAGCTTTAACAATTTCAAGGAAGGATGTGTGCTGAGATAAATGTGTAAATTCCCATGAGGAAAGCCCAATTACAGTTTTAACAGCGGTCAGATTAGTTGTTACCGAACCCATTATCAGCGAGGCGGGCGTTGCTGGGTGCACGGCAGTCAGACTTTGCCCCAGGGAATAGCATCAAAACAAACAGGAGGAAGACAACCTGCAGATTCAGTGTGCCGCTTCACACATGGCAATGCTTTTATTTAGTCATCATCACCGCCTACAACATAAAAGCTGTGTGCTCAATTGCTCTTATAATTCTGTCACATCAAACTGAGAAGCAACTTTCAAAGCGTTTGTCTCTAAGACGCGCACACGAAGGCATCAGTGGAAACCTTACTCACAGTTTATTTGACGACACCCGCTGTGAGCAGACTCCTCCAGGTTATCATTAAATTAATTTTAAGTCCATCAGAGAGCGCAGGTGTGTTTATACTAAGCAGGTATCCTCAATAGACGTGCAAGCTCTCACCACACTGATTACACTGAGCTAAATATGGCTTTGTGCTAACACAGACAGTAGGCTGATCAAAGCTGATGTCACAGGGCACAGGCGGAGCCTACAGACCACAGGTCAGCTGTGTGGTGTAACTGCAGTGGTGTAACTACCAGTGCAACACTACAGCTTTATAAATGTACTCTTCTTAGCAATGTTGCAGTTTGGCGCGTGCGCAGACACACACTTTCTACTTACAGCAGTTTTTTGGGGTCTGGGATATATTAAGATATTGCAATGATTTTTACATAATACATATCTTAAAGTATAGAACCAGAAAAAGACACCGATTCCATCTGGTGGAAAAGTAATTAGATCAATGGCAACAATGATTCGGTACTGAAGTAATCCATTAAAGTCCTGCAGTCACATTTATTAGCCAAGTGTGCAATCATCAGCACAAAACCTGCAAAAACTCTTTATTACTGGGTTTAACTGCTCTGAGTTTGGGTCGAAACAGCTCAAAACGTTTGATTTGATATCATTCCAGGATCTCAGATACACGAAGAAACTATTTTTTAATCATTTTACAAAATTATTATGAAATATTTTGGAGGAGCTTTGACTGCTGATGCACAGAAGACTTGTTTTTTAATTTAACAGATTCAAAAACAAAATAATCATTAGCTGCAGCCCTAATCAGCACAGATTGTGTCAGTAAAAGCTGCAGTATATAAGCTTATCTTCTAAGTACAGCCACTCCTATCCAGCTATCCCCACACTGTTCCTTCCCGTTTTTTCCTCCCTGCATGCCGGTCGGGTCTTTGTGTGGAAAACCTCAATATCATTCAGCTTATTCTCCAGCTAGTCTGCCATCCCACAGACAGAAACTGTGGACTGTATAAATGCTGGAGGTAGCCACCGTGACCTCTCCCATTTCTACTGAGCAGTCTGACACTTCAACACTGGCATTTTGGCCACAGCCATGACAGCTAATGGTGGTGAGCTTGGTTAGCAAGCTGTATCCGTTAACTGTACAACTAAAATGTAACCGCTATTTAGTGCGAATTGAAAGACTAATAAAATACTAGAATTTCAACAAAAGTCTCAAAGGTCCATTAGCACCTCATCAAAATGCTCCTGAAATATCCAGTTCAGTGACTCCACTTGGTGGAGGTGTGGCACCTACAAAGCAGACTCGATTGGCTAGAAACACCTGCGTTGTGACACCTGACAATCAAGAGGCAACACTCTTGATTCAAGCTTCCAGACGGATGGAGTAATAAAGAAAGTTCACTCCCAGTACAGCTGCTACCAAGTGGGAAAACAAAGAGGCCTGACAAAGAGGACTGGCCCTAAAATTCACGACCCAGCTGTAGCCCAAGACGTTGGACTAAGAGTCCATTTGCCATCTAATTTATAAAAGCAGATTGCCAAAACGTTCCCATTGATCTTAATCAGTCTGCACTTATGAGTCCAACTTGTCTGTGACACATCTCTGTGCGATAGGGAGCTCGAATGAACTGGTTGCCAACCGGCTGAATTCTGGCTATTTTCCTATTTAAAAGCGAGGTTCCCGGGTGTCTGGGTTTATGGAGGAAATTCTGATTTCTGTTTTCAAATCGGGCTGGACTCTGAATAGACCCATTTACAGCCTACGTCATCAAAGGATGCGCACGCATTTTGGCAACGGAAGCGAACTGCTACTCCATTCAAATCAATAAGAACAAGGAGACTGCGGAGCGTTTAAACGTGATTTAAAAGCGATATCAGCATCAAAATGTCTGCTGTTGCGTGTTTGGCTGTCAGAATTTCTACTCTACCAAAAGTGGACTGAAGTTGTACCGAATCCCACGGGATCACGGCTGTTTAAGAGAAAACAGAGGCATCTGTGGTTGCAAGCCATCAAATGTATTGATAAAAATTGGACTGAGGACAGGATCGGGACTGAGGACGGGATCAGAAATGCTCACATTTGAAGCACCCATTTTATATCAAGTAAAGTTGTTTATCTTCTGTTGTTTATACCGGGATGTCAGGTATCTAAAGTAAACAGCATTAGCTGGTAGGCTATTTGGCTTTTAAACTGTAGTGTGCCTGGCTATTTACAGGTGAGGCATCGCTGGACTCAGAGAGTCCTGATTTTTAAATTAATATTTAATCGCACTATATATTACAAAATGCAGTGCCAGTCAAAAGTCTGAGTAGGCTCACATATGAATGGTTGAGCGAGTCTCACAGTGTGACTGGAACAGTATATATATATTTTTTTTTTTTTTTCATTGTAAATCACTAATATCTGCAGTCGGAAAACTCTTAACAAGCTAGAAAAGCAATTTGACAAAGTACTCACGCTGCCATGCAGGTACAATCCGCTGTGAGGACGTAGTTCTCTGACTTGTTTACAATCACCCGAGCCTCATACACAGCGCTCCTGTTTCCTTGTCTTTGACTTGGAAGAACTTCTGCCTTCAAGACACAAAACTCAGAGTCTGTGTCATGATATTTGCTGTTCGGTACACGGCCGCAAACATAATTGTAAGCATCCAGTGACTTATATGTGCTGCAACTTCTCTCCAGTGTATAGGCTGGGTTTCTCCACCAAATACACGTATATATCCGCCCACGGATACTGGGCCACTTGCTAACATACCACAGGGATCGGAGTCGGTTGCTGGTGGTCAAAATTAATTTTTGCAGGTAGTTTTCACGATCTTTCCCTGATAATCCCTTCTCGTACATTGAAACGCTATTGAACTCCGCCGTACTTCCGTTTCCAAAATGTGCGCGCATTCCTACGTCATCATTGTTTACAAACAGTAAAAGGGTCTATTTAAGTAAATACTTCATTTCTGTTTAACGTGAATTTCTGTCCAACAGATTTGCAGGTTTCACCAGTTTGATCTATTTCAATTGAAAACTGAAAGCACAGTGACTCTGTCTAATTTCTATTTTATCACCATATTGATGCACCAAAGTCACTTTGAAGTTGGCAGTGCAAGTGGCTCAGAAGTGCGAGCGGTCATAGACCTGGTCCCCAACTTCGAAGCAACCACTTGAAAGGCAAAAAAAAAAAATTGCAAGTTAGTTAATTGCACATATTTGCAATAATTGTGGTCGTGCCCCAGTTTACATCCATAAAGGACACAAAATTTTCAGAATAAAATGTATGTAACACTGCATAGAGACAGAAAACTGCCGCAAGCTATCCTACTGCACGTAAACTAAGAAGCAGAAAAGGACAGAAAGAAGCTATAGATCACTACTTCTGGTCAGAACGCTGAACAGGGGTTTGTCACTTGTTTTGTATCCTGGCAGAATTTGTTATCTGTTAACTAGTTCAAGTATTTCAGTTGGAAGTAGAAGATCATCATATAACCTTTTGGCTATCTGCCACATATTTGTTTCACAAGTAGAGCTCCCAAACACCACCTGCATACTGAAATCACTACGCAAACAGGAGAAGACCTCCTCCAGATGCCTTAAAATCCAACAGTAAACATTCTTGCTGGTTTGTTCAGCATCCATCCAGGCAATCCAGTTTATGCATGTCGTCTTCTGTTTGTTCCATTTGTTTTCCCAATGTGTTGTCACACAAAGGTTTATTTCTGTCCATAAAAAAAAAAAAAAAAAAACTTCCAGCATTTTTATATTTATTATTGGTTCGTCAATAAAAGGCTATTCTACCCAATTCTGGAGGTGATGTTTATTATCATACATCTGTGTCATTAAAAAGAGCTAATCTGATCAAACACGAGTAAATAATACAGGGTTTAGCAGAATGCATGCAAATGGAGGAACTGCTACGGTTACACTTGTTTACAGGATTACAAAATCCTGCTGCACATGTTCGTACCAGAGAGAGAGAGAGAGAGTTGTAAATAATTCATTATAAGCAAACTTTAAGAAATCAAAGTTTGCATTTTGTCACAAAACCAGTAATTTCTATGATGTAAAAATTTTTCTATCACCTTAGGCACATTAACAATTAACATCAAAGTCTGCTCAATAATTTCCAGGAGAAAACAAACTCTCCTCCAGGGCACAAAGTTTGGACAAGATGTGGAAATGGCTGCTGTTTGGGAACAATGAGTGCGGCTGCTGTTTGGCGTGCTGAGAGGATTCCAGTGATTCCAGCCTTAACAAAAACGAAGTCAAGGCTTTATTGTGAATATCAGCGGGGAATTCAGCAGTCACCCTCCCGGGCATACCAAAACTTATCCCTGAGACAGCGCTACATGATGAACTAGTACCTGTAAGGCTTCCTCTAATGCTTCCATTCTATAGCAAATACAGCATAATTACAAGGCCCACACTGTGCGTATCCTCCATCATCATCATTAAATTAGGGGGTTTGTAAAGATGAGAAATTGACGGGGTGCTGCTTGGAGCCAGCAGGATCCTCATGGAAACTTACAGTACTCAAAATGGGAGGCCAGCTCCTCTTTCATTTGTCTCTCATACGGGAGCTAAACTTATATCGCTAACTAGGACGGCCTCAGACGTGAGCCTGAATTTTGCAGGGAAATACACAGAGAGCAGACTAATAAGCTTTCGGTCAGTGGAAAAGTTGCATGCTCCTCTCCTAATAGCTTGTGTCTTGTGAGGAGAAAAAAAAAAAAAAATTGCTGTTTACTGGTTTTTGAAATGTGCTGGCAGTCAAACAGCTCAGCTGCAGCTCGGTTTACTGTCGCACTCACTTTCTGTCACTCTTGTTAATAACGTCATCTGAAGATGGATGAAATACACGGTTGGAGACTGTTATTAAAAGATGACAGATCCAGTAAGTACTACTCTAACAGCATGATGATATTAACATAACATTCTGGATTACAAATCAAAAGTTAGTGTTTTGATTTCCAAACTGATCTTCACATCTAATCCTTGGAAGGAAAAAAAAAAAAGTTCCTAAAACATTAAATGGGGACTTATTAGGCTTCTACGTATTTTCAGAATACACAGTTACAGTGTTAGAAACTCCTATTAAACACAGCCTGAGTTTCAAATAACGAGATAGTTGTTTGTCCAAGTAATCACTGTACCAAAAGCTCAGGCTTCTTATTTCTCTCAATGCCCAGTTTCAGATAGTTTTGACTACTCTTAGCTTTGTATGACATCAGTGAGAGAGGAAATCCTTAATATGGTCATTTAAGGCAAAAAGCTCTGGACGTGAGCACAGAAGCTACACCCACCCGCTGTTCAAAGGGTGCCCTTAAAAGGAGAGAGGCAGCAAAGGCTTGATTCAGACAGCAGAAGAACTGAGGCTGCACCACAGCCCAATATAAGTTAAATAAGGATTATTTTGAATGGTGAACCATGCAAATCTACTCTGAAAATGAGCATATTAGGCTCCCTTAAATTCACAAACCCTCATTTATAAAAAAAAAATCTGGATGATTTCAAATTACTGCAATTGAAAATTTCTTTGACCCACACCGTCAAATTCTCAGGATAATTAACAGATCAAACACTGAGAAAAACCTGTTTAAAAGTAACCAAACACACTAGTACATCACACAGGTACAAAGCAGAATCAAACGACAGCAGGGGGAAGTTAATGAGCTGGGCGAGTCTTTGTCTTTGTAAAACTATCCCATAAAATCTCACATCTCTCCCACAAATCTGCTCAACATTTACCAGCTTGGAAATTTCCTTTGGCAACATAAAAGTTAAAATTTAATATCCAACTAGGTGAAGTGATACTGTAAATGTGGCACACCCAGTGTGTCAGATGTTTCAAGAAGGAAGTCACAACAGGTCCATTTCCTTCTTTCACTTTAGGTGAAAGATTAAATAATATGAGGATGAGGAATACTTGGCCTGCATTCATTGGCACTGATTCAGAGATAGAGGACAGTCGCGCAGTCAAAGGCACGCGCGCAGCGACACAAAAAACACCAGATGACCCGGCTGCTTGATAGATATCAGAGCCAGTTCTACCAAGTCACCATCGACAGTAGGAAATCTGATTACCAGGGTCACCCCACCGTGGAAGACTGACAACAAGTGTGAGCAGTGTCACCTGTTCTCACTTTAACTCTTGCCATTAAACTGGGGCTTATTTAAAGATGAGACACCAGTGTGGGATCCAAGGATCCAACATTATTATATAGTGGGTGTTAGTGTGAGTATTAAGGAAGCATAGAATCACTTGTCAGATTAGTGTTGATGTTGAGGCCAGAGATAATCCTCAGAGACACTGAAAAAAATGTGACACATTTAGCGCCTGACTCTCTTTAAGAGAATCAGCTGATTCTCTTTAAACAACAACCCGCTGATTGGCTTCGCTGCTTGTGCTGGAAATGAAGAAGATGAGGCTCGCGTTGTGACTTCGGAGCAAAACTATGGGTGTGTTACAACGTGTCTTGGCGCCTGGTCCTTTGAATGTGTTCAATTGGGTGAGGTCAAGCGGGTGTAAGTGAATTAGTAGGCCACTGTTTTTTCCTTGCACGTGTGCAGACCTTCCCACTCGCCTGAAAAACCAACCAGGAAGTAAAATCACCTGTTGCAACTAGGCTTCCTTTAAGAGGAAAAAAATAGGCTGAAGGGATTTTACATGCCCGTGCTACACAACAATGACTCTAAATAATCTTATTGTGCTCTGTGGGGGGTTTATTACGGATACAGTCAGTTTATTTATTTACAGTCACCGGGGGTTTTCCGGCATATAAAAAACAAGAGTTTTCCAGAGAGCACATGTCACCTGCTCAAAGGCCTGTCAGAAAGTATATTCAGGTATATGAAAGTAAGTATCCCAGTTACCGGGATACTGAAAGTGTGAAGGACAGACTGCCTCTTGGCCAGCAACAAAAAAAATTTGATGCCACCAAAGAGGTTTTGGCCTCACACCAAAAGGAAAATCACCAGGACTGTGACCCTTTTTTAATAAAAGGGGTTTATTTATATATGCTTCCAGAGAATTTTGTTTAATAAATGGCCAAAACATCCATAATCACCCCGAAAGGCCCATTTTGAGCAAATAAAAGAGCTGATAACAACTGGGTAATATCAATGTTCATCGTTAAATCATTCGAGTGGTAAAAGTTAATCATATGAACATAAGTAATCAGAAAAAGCCATTTTATTTCTCCCAGAATGGCTTTGTAAATACAGCTGAATAGTAAATACAATTTGGACTCCTGCTGTATGTGCCTTCCAAATTCCCTTAATTCTTCATAGCATAAATTCAACAAGGTGAAACATTCCTCAGAGATTTTGGTCCATATTCACATGGTAGTGTCACACAATTCCTGCAGGTTTGTCAGCTGCACCTCCGTGATATGAATCTACCACATCCCACAGGTGCTCTGCTGGACTGGGATCTGGTGACTGTGGAGGCGATTTGAGTACAGTGAATCCATGTCATGTTCAAGAAACAATTTTGAGTTGATGTGAGATTTGTCACATTGTGAGTTATCCTGCTGGAAGCAGCCATCAGAAGATGGGTACACTGTGCTCATAAAGTGAGGGACATGGTCAGCAACAGTACGCAGCTGGCACCGACCCAAAGCACGGCATAAAATATCCCCCATATTATTACACTGATAGCAGGCCAAACAATTGATACAAGGCAGAATGGATCCATTGTTTCATGTTGTTTACACTAAGTTCTGACCCTAGCATCCGAATGTCGCAGCAGAAATCAAGACCT
This sequence comes from Archocentrus centrarchus, assembly GCF_007364275.1. Lineage (NCBI taxonomy): Eukaryota > Metazoa > Chordata > Actinopteri > Cichliformes > Cichlidae > Archocentrus > Archocentrus centrarchus. The sequence goes on from NC_044348.1 coordinate 31,588,602, forward strand.
GTCAGAGCGGGCAATGTTTTTCCGGTCTTCTAGTGTCCAGTAGCCGGTGTGGTCTTCTGCTGCTGTAGCCCTTCTGCTTCAAGGTTCAGCATGTTGTGTGCTCAGAGATGCTCTTCTCCATATCTTGATTGTAACCAGTGGTTATTTAAGTTACTTCTGCCTTTCTATCAGCTCAATGCCATTCTCCACTGACCTCTGGGACCAGTAAGGTACTTTTAACCAGAGAACCGCTCCTTACTGCATGCGTTCTCTTTTTCACCACAGTGCTGAGATCACTGTAAACAATGGAGAAGCTGCTCTGCTGGACGAAAGCATCTTTTGTGTTTAGGTTTTCAAATCAGCACATATCAGATAACATATAAACGGCTACTGATAAATCTGCGATAATGCAAAAACAGCTGATAATACTGGTTCCACAATTAATTCCCTTATCTCATTTAAAGTAGCTCTATTATACTTTTCCTTAGTGTAGTATAACGGTGGGTGCCATTAAACATGGTGCATATATTAAAGTAATCTCTATGGGCCAAAAATAAATAAATTTTCTAAATGCCTGGATTTTGACTTTCTGTCTACTCTTAAAACTGTATGATGTCAAAGCGAAGGGACCGCCTTAAAATGACGATCTCAGGTGCGAGACACCGGCAGGTTTTTCTTGGATAATCTGCAGCTTTGAGCTTCCCTTGGAACATGTATTTTCTGGTTTCTTGAGATTCAATACATCACAAAAAAGTAGCGCTTTGTAATGAACCTCATGAGATTACCTGCAAGTTTTACATATTTAAATGTATTTTCTTTTATTATAAACCTAATTGTCTTGCTTTCCAAAAAGAAATGTAAGAAGTCAAGGCAAAAAAAAAAAAAGTCATTTAAACTGTGAGATTCTGCTCCAGTTTCCTAACTGGAGCAGAAAGCCCTGGTCTTTTCTTTTTTAGTAGCATGATTTTTATAAATATAAATCTTTTTCACACAATGTTCTGTGAATTTGCCAAAATCTCTGTTATTGTAATAGGTGCTATTTGCATTTTTCTCCTATGTCCATATGATTTCATATCATATCAGGCATGCAGCAGCCCCACCCATCTGCTTTCAGACTTTCTGTTTGCAAGGGACACCCAATCGGAAAAGAACTTGGAGGAGGGGCTAAAGCAGCTTGTTCCAGGCAATGCATGAACTGAAGCACCGCACTGAGACTCAGTATGAGATAAATTAGCATTATTTTGAACTGCGAATCATGCAAACTACTCTACTAGCCTACAACAATGTTCCCATTCCCCTGAAAACCCCTAATAACTAAAGTTAGGATGACCTTTGCCTTACTTAAACTCCATAAACCTGAAAGCATCTCTAACCAATACTCTCAGGATAAATAACGGTTCAAACACCAGGAAATTTTTTGTTTGAAAGTCTTCAAATAACTGGTACATTGCAAAAGTACAAAACGTTGAACTTATGGCAGAGGCCAGTCAGTGAGCTGGGTGGTGGAAAGGAGGGGCCTAGTATAAGATAAATAAAGCTTATTGTGTGAATGACGCAGATCTACTCCTGCAGAGTTAACCAATAAAGAATAATACGTCCCCTTAAAAAAAATTTTTTAAAATAATTTCCTAATTAATATTCTTTAATAGGCACAACATTTAGTGCTATTTAACGCTAGCACGAGACCTTTCGGTGTGGTGATGTAAGCATATTTAAGCCATATGCATTTCTTCTTTGCCTCCTTTTGTACAGTACCATTTTACACTTGTGTGTCCGTCTGCGCTGTTTTTGAGTTCACAGAAACGTGAGAAGCTCTGGCTCCAGTGAAGATGTCATGGCTACCAAGCAACAAGTTAACAAACCCACCCAGCAGCCATTGAACAACTTGTCTCAGTGCAAAACAGCCCTGATAGGTACAAAGCCACGCCGGGCTCCATTCATAGTGCAGCTGATGACGGATTACATTGTAAAGGAATCCTCTTACCTCCAGCAGTTGAAGCTCAGCGTGAAAAAGAAGATGAAGAAGGTTTTGAACGCATAATAATCCTCCAGTTGGTAAACTTGCAGTATTTGGATGTTAGAAAAAAATAAAAATAACAAAGAGTGAAACGGCTGCGCAGCGGTGAGGTTTACAGACCAAAAGTGTCCTCTTTCAGGAACAGGACTGACTTTCTCAGAGTTGTTAGTGTTTCCCAGGACAACTCAATGGGAGGAGTCACCACGAGGACTATTAAAAGCTCAGTGGTTTGTTTTTCAGGGAGGACACTTTCAGACAAGAAGAAGTCACTTCAAAGTCGCGGGGGAGGCCTGAATAACTTTACTGATTTCCCAAAAATTACTTAGAGGTGAAATATTATGAAATCCGGGTCAGTGTCGCGGATTGTGGAAAAGTATCGTGGTCGCTCCCCAGTGTCGGGATGAAGAACGGATGAAGCTGGAAAGATTTCGTTAACATCCTGTGGCTGCTTTTCACAATAAAAGAACCTCAAATTATTTCCATGCTGACTCCGGGGTTTCGTGCTCCACATACCATTGAACTAAAAACTCAAACTTTGAATTAAAATACAAATTAGTTAAGACTTTTAAAAAAAGAAGAAAGAAAACTAACTGAAGTTATGGGGTATAAAATAAAGAAAAATTTTATAATAAAGAAAATAAAGAAGGATTTTTTATTTTTGAGAATAAAGATGAAATTTTGATAATAAGAAATACTATTATGAGAATAAAAAATACTTGTGAAGCTGAAAAATTGTTTTGAGGCTCAAAATGTTAGAATCAAGTTGAAACAGTATTTCCAGATCCATCCATTCGTTTCCGCTTATCCTTTTCAGGGTCGGGAGGGGGGGGGGGGGGGGGGGGGGGGGGGCTGGAGCCTATCCCAGCTGTCATAGGGAGAGAGGCAGGGTACACCCTAAACAGGTCGCCAGCCTGTCAAGTTATGCTGCTATAGGTCTAGGCTGCTGGGGGGTTCCCATAATGCACTGTTTCTTTTCATTCACCTTATTTACTTTGTTTATACTCCACTCTGCATTTAATCATGAATTATTATTAATCTCTGGCTCTCTTCCACAGCATGTCTTTTCTCTCCCCTCAGCCCCCTCTCAGCAGATGACTGCCCCTCCCTGAGCCTGGTTCTGATGGAGGTTTCTTCCTGTTAAAAGGGAGTTTTTCCTTCCCACAGTCACAAAGTGCTGCTCATAGGGGGTCATTTTGATTGTTGGGTTTTCTCTGTATTATTATTAAAACTGCTGTCTCAAATCCAACTACTACCATACTACTGTTAGAGGGAGCTAGTGCACAGCTGCCTCTAAAAATACCTTGTGCTGATAAATTAGTGTAATCAGATTAGATTAGATTCAATTTATTGTCACAAGTACAGTGCAATAAAATGTAGATCATACTTCAGGCTTCATACTTCAGAGTGTGTGGCAGTAACAACTGGACTATGGGAACTTACATTATTCTCTAAAATTACTTAACATTTTGACTTTGTTCTCATAATGCAAATGTTAAAAGTACCAGACATTTTATTCTATTTGACCAAGAAACAGAGTGATGGAGTACTGTGTCACATGACCTGGCCTCCACAGTCACCTGATCTAAACCCAACTGAGATGGTTTGGGATGAGTTGGACCACAGAGAGAAGTCAAAGCAGCCAACAAGTGCTCAGCACCTCTGGGAACTCCTTCAAGACTGCTGGAAAACCATTTCAGGTGATGACCTCATGAAGCTGACTGAGAGAATGCTGAGAGTGCAAAGCTATGATCAAAGCAAAAGGAGCCGACTTTGAAGAATCTAAAACATATTTTGGTTTGTTTGGGACTTTTAAGTTTACTACATGATCCCTTATGTGTTCCTTCATAGTCTGGATGACATCAGTATTAATTTACAATGTAGGAAAAAAATAAAAAAAACACTGAATGAGAAGTTGTGTCCAAAGACATTAGAGCGAGAGAGATGGTATTTTTAATCCTCAACTGTAGAGGAGTTACTTTCAACAGTAAAACGTTATCATCATTAGTTAAAGTCTAACTACACAAAATGTAATCACGTGAGTCCCGATAATGTAACTACAAACACAATCTTGGATTTTAGTTACCAAATTATTTCTAATCACATTTACTGAAACTAAAGCAAACTGCATCTTCAACCTGCTAACGCTGTTTAAACTTTACTTTTATTTTGAAAGGAGTGCTTCCGGCCACGAACTTCAGCCACTAATTGCCGCTCAGATGACACACACTGACCCTACACTGGTTTCTGTAATAAGGTTAAAGAAGAAATTAAGCGAAGGTTGTTGCACATTTTGCTTGTAGTTTCTCTGACCTTTATATGCTGGATAGACTCTGCTGTTCTATTAGTACTTTGTTGAAGTCACAGAACTGCTCTGAACAGAGCAACACAGAGTGTGTAGCAACGTTAGTCATTAGTATCAATACACAAGGATTAAAATGCACTACATAAAGACACTGAATTCGCTTTATCCATATTGGTTGCATGCCATACAGCACAGCAAAGGTCACTGATTCCTCTTACTTTCCCTTTTGTTAGGTTGGTGCTGTATCATAAAGTGATCTATGTTTTGGACCCAGTAACCAGAGGTGGACGCTATAATCTCCTAGCATTACATTGTGAATCACAGATGCTTTTATTTTCCAGCAGTGCAAACACAGGTAGATGATTGTGATGCAGCACAGAGAGGTTTCACTGCTGTCTCATCATGACTGCAAACCCCTTCCAGGCAGAGGGGAAAAAAAAAAAAAAAAAACTCCTGTGGTTTCAGCTGCCCTCTGCAGGCACGGGAGGCTTTCTGCAATGATCTCTGTAGCCAGGAACACATTTTGTACCAAATAATGGTTCAGGGATGCTGTTTGAAAATTTTATAAGCCCTGTAAAAATGCTGGAAAAGAAGGCCTAAGTAGAGTTTGTAACCCATGAAATACATTAGTCTCTTTCTGTGTCAAGTGTCAACAGAAAAACAACAGAAATAGTGCAAAAGCAAGACCTTCTGTGCTTGCTGTGCTCACTCCTGCAAAGGATGCAATGATTAGAATAACCTTACCTTTCATCATTCTTTTATACATACTGATATGTGTGAGTGCAAAGCAGGGCAGCTCTGAAAAGGAGCCTTCGTTCCCTCTGGCCTCAGCCGGTCAGATTTCTAAATAAATAAATGCATGTTGTTTGTGGCTTCCATTATTTGGCTTCAGGCATCAACAAAATGAATTAGAGCTCGCGAATATCATCACACACGCTCATTCAAAAAGGATAATACACGCTGATGTGTTTAAAAATCAAGACAGGAGTTATTTCTGGATCTTGAAAGTGACATGAATTGAACGGAGATTTTATTTATGTGCTAATGAAACACAAATTCCAGTGTTTTACAGCTGAGCCTCGCTGGCATGTGAGGCCACACTTCCGGGTGTAATCACTTTTAATAATGTCACAGTGTCCCTGGGGCAGGAAAAAAGAAATCTTGAGAAAGTAAATCTTGAAAAAAGAAGAAGAAAAAAACTACTGTGTAACTTCATGAGCCAACCATGATTCCAGATAGATGTCTGGTTGCTTGTACAGTCAGACCGACCTGTCGGAGTGAGAAAAATATTTCCGAGTATTAGTTCCTAGCTCGGAATTTGGGTTTGAGGCGGTTTCAGTCCATCCTCAGCACAGATTATCTGCTGTTATGGATCACAGCTGTGACAAAAGCATTACTGATAAATCAGACCACTCTGCTGCCTCGTGCAAGTAAATGTCTCCTGCCAGAAAGAAAATCACAATAAATACTCCATAATCTCCAATAGTGTGTCTTTGGCTGCAGCAGAACACAGAGACTTACATTAGGTCTGATGGATAGACGGGTGCAAAATAAATAAAACATTTTTAGACTAAATTTCCACACAATTCTGGGAATCGCGGGTTATTACTTTTCCATTTTTGTTGTTTCACAAAAATGAAAGCACGGATCATTCTCAAAAGGATGAAAACCTACATGTCATCAACATATGTGCACATAAATACACCAGAACGTAGAAAAGGTTTAAATATTTAATGCGGAACCTGAAATAATACTTATAGAGATTTTCACTGGAACTCATACAAAGATATAAAACTGCGCTACTGTCCTGAAAGGACACCTTTCTGCAACGATGCTGGTATCTGGCACCTCATCAAACACATGCACACAGTGTCACTGACACAACAGGCGTGCTCTTTCCATCACTGTACGTGAAATTGAACCACAGAAAAGCTGTTTTGGAGGCCCAGCGGGTATCCAGGCCTCCCAGCCATCACAAGCATCTGAGCTCGGAGCTACGCCTCTCTCCCCTGCACCTGTAACCAGCCGAGGGTTAGATAAATGGCAGGTGGTATTGAAAAGGGTCCCCATTCACAGCCATACCAAACTGCACTTAGACACATTATTGCAGCCTGGAGGAGGAGTGGAGGGATGTGGGGAGAATGATGAAGCAGGGGCGGTCTACAGGCTGCCAGGACATGAACGAGCCGGGGTAACAAGCATGACACAAAGAAGTACATAGCTGCCTTTGTGGGGTGATAAAAGGAGGTTTTGTAAGTTGGAGGATTTGGATGGAAGAGATAGGGCTGAAAAAAAAAAGAGCCCCATCCTGAGTAAACACTTGGACAGAGAGACAAAAACGTACTAGTTGCAAGAGGAGGGAGGAGGTGGCTGAGAGAGAAGGAGCGAGGGGCATATCATTTGGCTGAAGTGCCTTCAGAATGAACGGCCCCACAGCTCACTGGAAGTCTCCTTTCACTGAGCACCGCTGTCCACGAGTCTTTTAACTCCGACCTTTGTTTTTTATATACAGTTAAAGCTTCACTGCAGTCCAAACAGCAGCAGTGGGGAGAAGCTCAAAAGTGTTTTTAATGCTCAAGGTCAATTTAGCAGCTTTGTTTGTGGTTTTTAAATTCATAAACACATAATGCTTCAGGGATCTTGCTTGAGGTTCAATTTTTTAGTTTTGACTTTGTTTAACAAAGCAGTCACAACTGCCCATCTACAAAACCTGGTTCCATACAATGTTCGTGCACACAGCTCATCTAAGCCACTTAAGGCTGGCTCAAAAAGTCGGTCAGCCCACATCGACTCCCATATTAAAAAGCTCACCTTTAAGACCCAGTCGCACAGACCTAGAAATCAAAAAGTGACCCCCCCTGGCAGCCTCCAACAACTGCTAAATGCTTATAGCCTGGTGCAAAAACAGGTTTCTCTATAGTATAGAGTGGGGGTATTTATTTAATAACATATTAATTTAATTAGTATAAGGTTTAAGGATATGATTAAGGACATGGCCACTCCCAGAGACCAGGCTTCTAGGTATTTTGCAGAAATCACCTGAGCTCATTTGAGGCACTGAACTGGACCTGTTGCCTGTGTTTGTAGTGTTGGTGCCTATTTTAAAGATTTAAAGGTATTTTAAATGCAATTACCTGACAAATAACACGACAAGTTGTGTGGTTAATTATAATTAACTGCCTCAACAGTTAGCCCAAGAGGCCTGTGAATGAAATGGTAGTATTTTACTGTTACTTACAGTTAATTAGAAGGTGTCTGTGTCTGTGCAATCCACCCATATAGTCTTTGGATGCAGCTCCCTAAGCTTGCAAGTTGCATCTGTAGTCTCATCCAAATGTGGTTGTTTTTGGCTCCATCAAAAAGCAAAATAGTGATGGAAATAATGCAAAAAAATAAAAATCAAGACTTCAGTAGAACCTGAAGCAGTGGGTAGGTGCTTGCCTTGCAGCCGGAGGGTTGCCGGTTCAAGACCCTGTCCCTGCACTGTGTTGTGTCCTTGGGCAAGACACTTCAACCACATTGCCTAACAGTAGCGTCAGTCTCTGGATGAGTGATCTGGAACAATCATTTCATTGTGTGCACAATGACAATGAGCTGAATCTAACATCATGCTGGCTACAACCATCTTCTTAAACACCCTTAGTCTCATTATGATATCTCTTTTAGTGACTATGGTTATTATGACTGAGAAGCAACAAAAGGTTAGGTCAGGATTCTTGAACGTGTCAGTAAATAAATAAAAAATATCTAATGGGTCCCCTTATTGGCCTGAAACTGACCAAATCAAATAATAATAATAATAATAATAATAATAGCCCTCTGTAAAAAAGTCACATGTGGTAAAAGATTCATCATAAGGCTCAAACATATTTTGTGTCTCCATACAGATTTTTTTCTCTTTCTCTTTTGATGATAAAGAGTCACAGAGTCTACACAGGGAAGAGGTTAGGGTGGATGGATGGGTAGATTTAAAAAAAAAAAAAGAAGATTTTAACAAGAAAATCACAGCTTATTTCCTGTGTCAAAAAGGTAACTGATGAGAGCTGAAAGACCGAACAGTCATCACACTGCTGAGCAGAATAAAACTGCAGATATTTGTCACAATGACTGATGCCTCAGAAGTAACATAAAGTTAATTTAACCTTTTAATATAAATATACTGATAAGTGCTGCATTAAATTAACTGTCAGAAAAGAAAGAAAAACCTCTCTATGTAAATACACAGCTTGTGTCTTAAAAAAAAAAATATCACACCACAAGATGCCCTGACTATTGTTCTTTGAAGTTTCGGATCACTGTTACTTTGGGAAAGTTGACACATGTTCAGCATAAAAAGTTCTGACACCATGAAGATAAAAGCTTCCTCTGGGCTGTAGCTGTCTGTTTTCTCGGCAGCACTGTTCACTCAGCTGCCACCCACTATTTGTTGCAGCAGGGATTTTCACATGCTTACCTTACAGGTACAACAATTCTCAGGATACTTCATACCAATTCTCTGTAACTGTCAACTTTAAATTGACTCTGGGTGTGAGATTCTTACCATCAGTTCCTTATTTTCTTCAACTGAGTGTGTAAAAAAGAAAAAAAAAAGGCTTCAAGCTTCAAAGTGTACCTTATTATCATGATACTGTGTGGTATAATTGCACAGATAACAGTGTAACAGTCGTGCTGCTGTCACTCAGCTGAATGCACTGGCTGACATCCAGCTCTGCCGCCTCAAAGTCATTGTGTGCGATGAATATGTTCATATTCTTTGTTTTCGGTATCAACAAACGACATGAAAATACCAAAATTAACATTAACGAGTATTTCCTGTGAGCCTGACGTGGAGCCTCGTGCAGCTTTTCCCCCACAGTGTTCAGCGAAAGGTCACAATGAAGATCTCAATGACATAAATCAATAAAGTTTTTGTAATTAAAAGCATTTATCAATAATCTCAGTCCCAGACATGCCCACAAGATGTCAGTGTCTGTGGCGCTGCAAGTCAGCAAGTCCATTTGATCCTCATCAGCTGGGATTTGCTGTCTTTGTGTAGTCTAAACACACCGCAGCACAAATCACACAAACTCAGTGTGTGTGAACAAGCACACACTCAGTTTCAGGAGTTCAGTGACCTCCGTGATGTAAAACTATGACTGCATTTTGTTCACTTAATTAAAGTTAACCAACTGCTTTGTTTCTGTCCGAGTATCTACGCTTCTGTGTGTCCATGCACGCAGTCCTGGACGCACGCCAGAAAGCAGGTCAGGTGACTTAAGCCGAGTCGGCGTGTCCAACCAGATGACAGAGATTTGGGGTGGTCGGACCCACGCCGTCTCCCACCCGCCACCACATCCCACCTCCATTTGCTAAAGCCCAGCAGATTAACTCCCTCAGATCTTTCCTCTTTAATTAGGAGCAAACAGGAGGCGTGAAGGCACAGCGACTCCATACTAATAATTCAGGAGAAGCACAGCTGGGGAAATAAACAGAGAGGCCTCACTTAGATTTCCATCAGTCTTTTGCTTCTGAATATACTCCATAAAACAATGTTTACTCAGCTGGGAGAGAAAACTCATAAATTTAATCTACTGCTATTTCTACAAGATTGACATAAAATCAGTTGGATTATATTATTTATATTTTTTCAGCTCTTTACCCCATGCACATCAAACAATAGACACAAAAGGGTAAATGAGCTACATATAAGACTTGGCTTTAACTTGGAGATCCACAATCATGTGGAGAATCCTCTCTAAAAGATATAACACTGACTCCATTAAGGCCCAGTCAGCAGATGAGAAAAAGCACCAAGCTATGTCTCCGTAATTGTACCAGCAGGATTTTGTTTGCAGTATTCTTCTCCGCCTTGTTATCTTAAAGTTATTTTGCGCCCACATATATAGAAGATGAGGCACTCAACAAAAGGAAACTGCAGCGCTGAAAAGAACCTCCACTCGAACAGGAGATGCAGAAACCCTGAGGGGCTTATAAACAGTATTTTAGGTAAATCAGACTGAAAACAAACAGCTGCAACAATTGAGTTCATATTAGGCAAGAAAAGGAGAGACAGTAAAGAATTTCCTTAACCCAAGTCAGTATCTTAGTCAACATAAAACATGCCGTAGCATATAGTTATCTGCATGACACTGGCTCAAAATAAGCTTTAAATTCACAATTTTTAACAAGTAGCTGTTGCAAGGATGTCAAAGGTCGGGGAAACAAACATTTAGTTCGTCTTGGAGTCAGCACAGATTTTACTGGAGGAAAAAATAAAACTAAGTAGTAAACAGTGGGTTCATGTGTAGACTGATGGTTGCAGGGAGTAGGTTTATCACGCTTTCCCAGAATCCTCCCCTGGAAGCCATTAATTTCCTGGATGTTTGCATGAGACGTCTCTGCAGTTCATTGCTGGGACTGCCCCTCCTCCTGAGGCAGGCCTATAGCAGACATCATCAGCTGCAATCTCAGTGTGCTGGCAGAGGACACAGCTCTGCAAATGGAGGACAGACACATTAAGAAGTGCAAAACCTAAAATTTCACTGTCAGGATCGACATCAAGTGTGTCCCACTTTGACGCGGTATCATTACCACTGCCAGGCGGCAGGGCCAGAATATCGGGCCGAGAGGCTGGATTATAGGGCTGTCGGGGTCCGTAGATGTCATGATGGTGCGACGAAGAACTGCTGTGTGTGATTGGTGGATAGTGTCCCTACAGGGATGGGTAAAGGGAGTCACAGGTGGGGCTTGGAGGAGGGGTTAAATTGAGACTGGTGAAGACAGAGAGTAAGGGGGCTAAATTTAGCCAATGGCTCTGTTGGGGTGGAGCTAATCCTCTTTGCACTCGAATTATCTAGCCTTCGGATTAGAGAGCTTTGCCTCTATGTAAGGCATCTACTCTTTATAATGATGGCCCAGAGCGGGCCGTACCAAGTCCTCTGATGGGGGTGGGAGTGTTGGCAGACTGGCCACAAGAGTGAATTTTTTTAATTTTTATTTTATTTTATATTTTTGTTGTGGTCCAGCACACAAATGTGTCATTATACAGTACCATCCATTTAGTGACAGCGATCACACTTTGCTGTATATGTTAGGTTTAAGTGATCCCTTAATGCAATATGTTTACTAATGAGCAACACACAAATTATATATGATATATACAATGTACAACTGACACACTATATATTCTTCTACATATAATTCCTTGTTATTAATGTTTAGCAATGAAACTCTTACATGCATCAGTGGAAAGAGATTTACAGCTGTAAATGCCGCATAATGATGTAAACAGCTTCAATTATCGTCGCAGTGTTGCGCATTCTGAGCAGGTAAGTATGGTTGGCATATCAGCTGTGTAGACTCCAAGGCAAGGCACACAAAGACAAATCTGAGATGACTAACAGAACAGGAAAGCAGTAAATAAATATTTGTATTACACTGCTGGATTTTTATTTTGTCAGACTTTCCAGGAGTCTTATTTTCTTGTGAATAACTGGGCAATTTTACCTCTGAAAGCTTCTTGTAAACAAACTGCATTTATATACCACTTTTACTCAAAGTATCTTAAATTGTGTCTTCAGTTCACCCACTCTTTTGAAAGAGAGCCACCACCACTACCTTGATTCATAGAAATCAGTCATGAGGCATAGAGCCTGACTGAGAACCTGAGTTTGCATGTTCTCCACATGTCTATGTGGGTTCTTTCCGGGTACTCCAGCTTCTTTCCACAGTCCCTGCAACAGATAGGTGACCAGTCTAGGGCAGGGGTATTCAACTCCAGGCCTCGAGGGCCGGTGTCCTGCAGGTTTTAGATGTGTCCCTGATCCAACACACCTGAATCAAATAGCTGAATTACCTCCTCAGTATGCAGTCAAGTTCTCCAGAGTCCTGCTAATGACTTCTATATGTGATTCAGGTGTGTTGGCTCAGGAACACATCTAAAACATGCAGGACACCGGCCCTCGAGACCTGGAGTTGCCCACCCCTGGTCTAGGGTGTACCCTGCCCAGTGATGCCCATCTGTCTTCTTCTTTCAGCTGCTCCCTTTAGGAGATCATCTGCCTCCATCTCACACTATCCCTAGCATCCTCTTCTGTCACACCAACCATGCACGTCCTCCTTCACTACATCACAAACCTCCTCTAAAGTCTTCCTCTTTTCTCCCTGCCTGGCAGCTCCATCTTCAACATCCTTTGTCCAATATGTCCACTAACCCTCCTCTGCACGTCCAAACCATCTCAGCCTTGCTTCTCTAACTTTGTCTCCGAACTGCTCAGCCTGAGCTCTATCTCTGATGTTCTGATTTCTAATCCTGTCCATTCTGGCCGCTCCCAATGAAAATCTTAACATCTTCAACACTGTCACCTCCTGCCGTTTTGTTAGTGCCGCTGTCTCCAAACTATTCATCATAGCAGGTCTAACTACCATCTTCTAAACCTTCCCTTTCACTCTTGCTGCTATCCTTGTACCACAAATCAATCCTAACACTCATCTCCACCCACTCCATCTTGCCTGCACTCTCCTCTTCACCTCTGTTATGCACTGCCCGTTGCTTTGGATGGCTGACCCTAGGTATTTAAAACCATCTACCTTGACTACCTCTACTCCTTGCACATTCACTGTTACACCTGTCTCCCTCTCATTCACATACATATATTCCATCTGGCTTATGTTGACTTTCATTCCTCTTCTCTCCATCGCCTCCACCTCTCCAGACGGTCTTCCATTTGCTCCCTACTCCACGGAGACTCCAGCCTGACCTCATCTGTCAACATGTCCATCACCACCACAAACAAGAAGGGGCTCAGAGCCGATCCCTGATGTAATCCCACCCCCATCTTGAACCCCTCTGGTCACTCCTACCGCCCACCTCACCACTGTCACTGTCCTCATTCCTATCCTGCACCACTCCTGACTTCCTCGTGCAGTACCACAGTTCCTCTCTTGGCACTCTTCTCTGAACTCTGACCTCTGACTTTCTCTATACTTCGCCATCAGCACTCTCAAAGCAAACGTTGCATCTGTAGTGCCCTTTCTTGATATGAAGCCACACTGCTGCCGACTGATCGTCACCTCTCTTCTTAACCTAGCTACAGCAACTCTTTCTCATAGCTTCACGGTATGGCTCTTTATCCCTTTATCCCTTTGTAAATCGGTACCGGTACACTTCTCCATTCCTCAGGCATCCTCTCACTCTCCAGGATTGTGTTAAACAGTCTTGTCAAAAAGTCCACTGTCCTCTCTCCTAGACGTCTCCATACCTCCACAGGTATGTAATTTGGACCAACCTAGCAACATTATCAAAGAATCCTGCAGACTCCATTTAAGTAGCGTGACCTGAAGCCCCTCAGAGGACAATAAAGTGCATTACATCATATCCACCTGGGTAAATGCTCAAATAGGGGAGACCTGTGTATCGCCCGCCACACAGCAGAGTTTTAGTGTCTTGTTTAATCATATTTGGATGTATCGAGCCTTTCACTTTTATATTACAGGACAGTGTAAACACTCCCTGTAAAAACAAACTATATAAAGATGTTTTGGCCCAGGGAGACTGCAGGTAGAGAGTGAAGAAGGCCTCCTGAGGCCTATGTATTACATCTCTATATTAAAGGCTTTTTATATTATATAGTCTACTATCATTTGAGAAAAGCTTGGCATCCATACACCACACCATCAAACCATAACTGCTGTTTTTTTCTGTAGCATTGGACCTCTCCTCCATCACAGTCAGTATATTCTCTGTATGTAAACCACAGGAATGATGTGTGGAGCAGCAGAGCTATGATTATCCATCTTCCGCTCTAGGTGCCACTCAGACACATCCATAATAACCTCTACACTCATCCACACCCAAAGAAATAAAACTGCCAGCCCTTCCTTCCTGCTTCAATGGAAAAGGAATATTTCATCCACTTTCACTGATGGGCTTATCTGGAGTTTCTCAGGATGGATGAGCAGCCACCGTAGCGAGCCAATGTCTCATTCAAGGATGCTTTAGCATACAGCTGTTCCTCAAAGGAAGCAACTCTTCTGCTTCTGGGACAAAAATGTACATCCCTGACTGGGGTCACCATGGGCAGCCATTATCCTAACATGACACAGGTAGCGAAAACCACTTAGTGCAGTGATTAGATGGAAACTAAAATGCACACAGTCTTGGAGCTTTCTTCATAGAAATTACTGAAACCATATTCAGGTTTCCATGACAACAAGCATCTTCCCTGCTGAAGTGTCCTTGAGCCAAAAAGAAAAAAAAAAAAGGAGACTACAGAACCTGAAGGTTGCTGCTCTGGCACCTGACAATAAACTCTGACCTCTGTTAATAGAGATCAACAATATCCCAAAAAATCCTGCAGAGCGACCACACCGTTTGCAGTCAGTGTCAGTGCAGCCTATTGCTATTTAAACCTTTAGGACTGTACCATTAGCTCCAAGAGTGGTGGCAGGGTTATTTCCGGGGAGTTTCCTGTGGGGATGAGCCCTGTTGTGGGAGGGGTGGTGTATGGTGTGTATGTATGGGGGTGGGGGAGTTGTGAGCCTAATCCCTTAGGTTTGGCTATAGCACGGCCTTAGGATAAACTGACATGTAGGCGTTGGACACTGGAAAATGCTACTTGGACTTTAGCATTTTTTTAAATTCAGAAGTAATTTTTATATCACAGGAATGCCATCTCTGGTAAGATAACATTTGTTATTCTTCAATGTTTTGCTGCTTTGTGAGATGAACTAATGAGGAAGTAGTTAACAGTGACGGAAACGACACCTGCAGCAACACAGGCCTGATGAAGTGCAGCAAAATTATTTTGCAGCTGGCACCAATTTTGATGTATACAGAAATACTATATGCAGAAGAAGTTCCATTCTGTGCATAAATTACCATTTTATCAACCTATTTATCTTTTTAAAATGATATAAAGCTGCACATTTTACCAGATTTTATATTTTTTTGAGTGTAAAATCTTCTTCTTGCTTCCGTATTAGACACAGAAACATCTTAGTTTGCAGACAGTTGACCCAAGAAATCACGCAGGAGTGTCCTTTGACCTCTGGAGTTCACTGCACAACTGAGATTAAAATGACCTTGTTTCTGTTACGGTCCAGCTATTTCACCAACAGATCCAACACATTTTGGAGATACAGTCAAACTGATGTTTTTTCTTTTTTTTTTCAAAGTACATGATTTTGTGTTATCTCTCGGTGGACATGAGTTGCTTAATGGTTCCCTGGTTGTGCAGACTGATAAGAAGTTCAGCCATTTTTGTATCTGGACAAACAAATATTTATTTACCACGAGAAATTTTCAAGCAAAAATGTTGAGATCGGCCAAAATGGCTCAGCCTCAGCTTTGATCAAACAGCTGCATTGCAGATACAGAGCTAAAAACATCAGCGGAAATACAAGGGAGAGATAAACAGAACAAACTGCAGGTGTGATCCAGTCACCACAAGGGGCTAAAGACATTGCAACCAAGAAATATGATAGTAAAATTAAAAAATTACTACTGAGGTTAAAATTTAATAAACGGATCCTGACCTCTTGCAGACAATTAATAAGTAAAAAGCTGTGGGTTCTAGAGCTGATTTGTAACTTTGTCAATTTCTACACTTGCCAAACATAACTCTACCATACAATAAAAAGCAGGAGGTTAGACCAGCTGGGTGAATGAATAAAGCCAGGCGCCTACAGCTAAGCTGGAGCTGCTCTTTGGCCAGTAATAGAAGCCTGCAGTTATTCTGGTAACTTGAATTAAATATAAGAATTGTTGCTGGGATAAAAAGTTTCAAACTGTGGCACCACTGGGCAGCTCTGATGGTCTATCCAGTGTGTGTGTGTAAATGTGTGTGCATGTGCGAGGCTATTCTTCCAAAGTCCATTATCACAGCATTAATATGTAACTCCACACATGTCTATGGTTCCATTGCTCTCTGCAAAATGAGCTACAGAGTTTGGCTCAGTCAAAATAATAAACGATCTGAACGGTAAAAGGTCATTTGTGAAATTGAAATAGCTTTCTGTAAATTAGGCGGCGACCTCTCTGCTTCCTGTTAAACCTCAGACTCATATTGATTTTCATGATTTCAAAGGGGCTCTCTGACTTTTCAACAACGGGACACACTCAGAGGAAAGCAGATTATGACCTATTCAAAAACTGCAGAGGCATAAATGCTGATTTGACATCTGTTTTAGTGCGTATGCAGTGTGAGTTATGGCTGTGAACACAAACCTGGATCAATAGGTTAGAAAACAAGGGAGGGAGACAGAGGGGGAAAGACTGAGCGTAGGCAGCCTAACTGTTATGTAAGCGCCAGCTGTGTGAGGAAAGGCGCTGCAGCAGGATGATGAAAGCAACTTCTTTTCCCTCATCCTGACTGAGCATCTATCCTAACATATTCCCTCTCATGAACTGTTCATGCATTATTCACACCGCTTGAAGAAATAATACACAGATGATGGTGATCTTATCATAGTACTCGACTTCCTCTCATTACGTTTGACAGTAAAACTGATTCAAGCGTAGATTTTAACACAGACTTTCAGATTTCAAAATCCGCGAGTGCCAGCCTACATTTCAGTGCTTCAATCTAGACTACGTAATCCGCCACTGCTACCAACCACCTCTCTGACTTTCATGAGGAAACAACAATGTGAGGCAACAAGGGCAGAACGAAAAAAAAAAAAAAAACTGCATTCGTAATCTGGATTAAATTACAGTATTCGTCATCCTGTCCCCAAACCAGGACAGACCATCGCAAACCAAGTGCTGTCACATGATAGGACTACAGCTATTTCTGGTTGGGCAGTACCCGTATTACATATAGGCCTAATAACCACCTGATGAAAGTGACACCCTTAAAAATTCACCTTCAGAATCTGGGGAAAAAGCTGAAATGATTCATATGCAGGCATGAAAAAAACACACCAGTGCCCCGATACAGCTAGCAAGCTGCCTTGCTAACTTGTGTCAGTTATTTCAAGGAAACATTAATCTAATCTGATTTCATTAAAATACATATACACTCTGATGGCATGGCATTAGCTGCAGTTTGCTTCTGGGAAACGACCAGCTCGGCATGTAAAAGCAACTGAAATTCATGCAGTTGTTGAAATAAGGGTGCTAATTCGGCTAAACAGCTATTTGTGTCATTCATCGTCAGGCTAAAAAAAAATAACACATATATATTCTTTTCTTAATGGTAAACTTCATAGGTCATTTTTTGTTTAATAAAATGAAAACTTGATAATTATAATACACTTGCAAGTATAGCATGCCTTGGTCTGGTATGACCAGTATGACCAGTGACTTATAGTGGCTAATGTTGGCTAACACTAACCTTAACTAATGCAAATAACTTTCAGAGAGATGTTTTCTATGTTTACTTTTTACCAGTATGCTGTAATTTCTGCTGTAAAGATTTAACAGGTCACTTTTAAGTACTGTTACTATGCTTCACAAGTAGTACAGCCATGGTAAAACCTGTAACTGTCCTGCAGACTTTCAAGTGTACTAAATGTAAAGCTGTAGCTGGAGAAGGAAGCTAACATTTACCTGTGACTAGATTGGGCATATGGGGGTTAAATAAAGGTTTGTGTTGTTTAAATGTTTAACTGTGTGGCTGAATTGTGTGTGGTGTTTGACATTCAGCTGAGACACTTAGTTATCGTGACAGAAAATATTTTTAAAAATATGACATATTTTTTAAAAATCTCTAAAATACAGAGGATGCAGCCTCAGGTTAACAATTGCTTGATTTTTTTTTTTTTTTTTCAAGCATGTGTGTGCCTGCCTTCACTGTGATAGTCATTTAATCATGTCAGAAATGGATGTGGCAAGAATAATCCTAGAATTTAATGGAATTTGTGTTACTCTGTTCGCCTGTATTAGTTAGTTCCTTTGGCCTCTGGTCACTAGAAAAAAAATCAAGACAGATCTGAATGTGTCATCGCAGCAGTGCTGTGTGATGGATCAAAATGGCGCCAGAGCATTTGAGCGGGTAGACGATGAGATTATCTGCTTGTGCGGAAGGACAAGCAGCCCACAGAGAGGGAGAGAAGAGGAATTACTGAACTTTTCTTTCCTGCCAAAAGACACTTTTTTATTTTGTTTTTGGAAAAAGATGTTATTTAATAACCTAAAGTTCTTTAGACATTATAATAAAAACAGGCAAAAAGCTAAAAATGGTTAAAAAAAATTCAAAATTTAAACAAAGAGAAAATCAACAAATCAGCAAAGAGATGTCTAGCCCTTATAAAACTGCATGACATGTAAGAAAATGCATTTTTTTTTCTTTACTTTATGGGAATTCGATGTGCCCTTGAAGTTTTTATGAAATGACTGTTGTGCCCCTTGTAGACCTTAGTTGCTGCATGATTTGTCAGGTCACACATTGCCTCTCCTTTGCGCGTGCTGTTATGCTAACAGACAATATATGGTGTGCGGTGTTCATTGTTTTTCAGGTTCAGCATGCAGCACTTTACATATCAGGGAAGGTAACAGTCTTTCAGCACACCCGTTGAGGCCTTAAACCTGAGACCCAACAACAGGAAACCTGCAGTTCTCTTCTGACACCTGGGACCCAGGAGAACACCAAGAGCAGCTCACGGCTTCTTGCGAGGATTATGCCATTATAGCTGACAACTTGAGCTTCCTCAGCATACGACGGCTCCGAGACAAAGTCACTCCTGCTCTCCTTACATGCAGCAGGAACCATGGATGACCCCTATCACAACAATGTAAACCAGCAGATGATGGAAGGTGGAGATTATACCTACACCCAAGACGGAGGACGTCATGACGGCTACCCTTATCAGACGGACTACCCTCCACAGGACGAGGATGCTGCTAGTGATGCCACTGAAGGTGCAGATGAGGATGATCAGATGTATGAGGGGGAGTACCAAGGCATCCCCCACCCTGACGAGATCAAGGAGGCACGCCGGGCAGCTCGGATTGAAGCCAGGAGGAAAGCCCGGATGGCTGCCCAGCAGGATGAGGAGGAGGAAAACCTGCCAGAGCAGTACGAGACCATCATGGAGGACTGCGGCCATGGACGCTTCCAGTGGATGCTCTTCTTTGTGCTGGGCTTGGCACTAATGGCTGACGGCGTGGACGGCTTCGTGGTGGGCTTCGTCCTGCCCAGTGCTGAGAAGGACATGTGCATATCCAATGCTGACAAAGGATTGCTGGGTAAGTGGCAGTAGTTGTTGAGGGGAAAAAATTAA
The DNA here is from genome assembly GCF_007364275.1 of Archocentrus centrarchus. Lineage (NCBI taxonomy): Eukaryota > Metazoa > Chordata > Actinopteri > Cichliformes > Cichlidae > Archocentrus > Archocentrus centrarchus. Next base: position 31,608,101 of record NC_044348.1, read on the forward strand.
GATCACTAGTGTGAGATGTGCTCATTATTGTGTGTATCCATCCATTTTTCTGAACCACTGATGATTAAAAAGTAAAAGATTTCAAACAAGATCGAGCAGCTACAGCTACGCCAATACGCTGGTCTGCTGACTTAGCCTTATGGAGCAACTTTTCAGGGTACAAAATAGCTGGGTAGTGGATTCAAACCCAGTTATTTCAAAACCTGATCAGTGTGCGAGTCAATGAATGCAGCTACATTTGATCAATAGTTGCATTCAAACAAATGCAATGCCATCTTTTTTTGTCTGCATGCAACCAAAGCCTGCTCAAACATGACTGGTCTAAAGGACTCAGACTACAAACAGGATCCAAAAAGTTTACATTATCAGAAATCTTGTCCCTTGTCGAGTGTTTCTGTATATTCATATGATAAATATGCTAATATCTGTCTATAGCAATTACAGCCATGTACACTGATGTTCAGATGGTCAGAAAATGTAAATTGTAGCCACATGAAAGACTGAGGGAAGCCTATAATTCATCAAAGGGTAAGATGAATGTAATTATTAAGTCTCATGGCATTCTGTCCAATAGTTACCACAATTCTCAACTTCAAGATGCGCAAAGTTTCATGTGAATCCATCCAACAGTTGTTAAAATATGTCGATTTGACCAACTAACCAGCTGATTTAGCAAACATATTTCTCATATATATATATATATATATATATATATATATATATATATATATATATATATATATATATATATATATATATATATATATATATATATATATATATATATATATATATATATATATATATTTATAAACCTACAAGACTAGCTAATTACAGTCATCTGTTGAAGAGTTCCAGTCTTTACCCAGAGAGGAGGATCTCATCAGTGAAATGATTTGCTGCTTGGCTGGAACAAAATCCTACATATGCTTGGCTCTTGACGGCACATGGCTGCAGACCACCGCTTCAGATAAAAATATCCCCCAGTTGCTGGAGCATATTAGGGAAAAAGGCTTGGATCTTTCTAGGCAAATGCAAAAATTAAGAACATAATGAACATTGTGTGTCCTAATGGAGTTTGGGTCCACTGTGAGCAACCAAATTAGCTCCACTGAGTCTTGGCAGTGGTCCTCCATATGTCTGGGAGTTAACTTGAGGGTGCCAACAGATATTTTAATTATTTACTTATGTTTAGTACTAAAATTTGTATGCATGGACTTACTGGAAAATTTACCTTGGAAATGTCTGTTCCTCACTTTCTGTGCAGACAGCTAAACTGCAAATTAAAGCCTTTCACCTTATTTCCCAGACCTCGTGTGTAGCCAGGCGATGTGGCAGATTGCACATCGCTCATTTCATCTTAACAACAGGCTCCTGGGATGAAGCATTGCGAGAGATTGATGAGAAACCCGGTGGTGATTGCATTCGGTGTGTGTTCCCAGGCTAATATGGAGCATGTTGCAGCAGTCAGAGATCCTGGCGGCCTGCAGTGCCCAGTGCAGAGCTGTCAGATATGCTTCAGGCCTCTGACAGGCTGCGGTAGCAGAAGGAAGGCCTGGTGAAAATGAAATCACAGCGTCTGTTTGTGAAGAACAGGGGGAGGGCACTGATCATTGGCTGAGAATATGAAGTAGATCTGCAGAATGATCCCGTCTGATTCATGCTCATGCTCTGTTCACCAGGCGCACAGGAACCGAAATTACTTTAATCTCAACCTTCGTCTTAGAAAGCAGACAAGACTCCCAAATCTTTTGTTAAACACAGGAGGTTTAGTGCACTTACCTTTAATGGCAGTTATATTGTTTAATCAGCAGGGTGGAGGGTTCAGTAAAGACACAATGCTGGACACAAACAAAAGAATCCTACATCTAATTGATGATCTCATGATTTCAGAAATTCAACTCTGAGCAATCTCAGTCCAAGTTGCTGTACTTGCTCTACAGCTGGTGTGTACACAGATGATTTTATGATGTCTGCAAGATTGTCTTTGGTGCTTTTCATCCATTGCTGTAATGATTTTGTCACCGCAACCATCAGAAATCATACCTCATCATTAGTTCATGTTTCTAAATCGGTTTGCACCAACAGAATATTTCAAATATGTTAGAAACATGTAAATTAGTTGCTTGAAAATATGTATACCACTGGCATTCAAAATATTCAGAATTAATTTAGTCATGTTAATAATACTAGTGATATTAAATTAAATGTAAAAACCAGAGGGTTGTCCCTTTTCTATACAAGAATGTGCTAAACTATATGATGTAGTTTAGCAGGAAAATGTTTAATTTTGCTAATGTAGCTGAGATAAATTTATAATACCTGTCATTATGCATAACAGTTTTTTCTTCAAACACAATTTCAAATATAAAGTCATCATCGGTATTCAGCCAGTTTCTGATGAAATGCTGGGGTGTTGCTAGCTTAAATCAAAACAGGATATGTATTAACATGCTAATGCTAGTTTTTAAATTGAGTTTGGTTACCTTCACAGCAGTTACACCTTCAATAGAAGTAACAATTTATATGAGAACTGGTTTGTGATAAACCTGTTTTAAACAACGAATGCATTAAGTTTCAACATAGCAAACAACCTGAAGCAGCCGCAGCCAGAAGCTAGCAACTGAAATAACTTACATTCTTTGCTTCAGTCACCTCTGTGAGATGATAGCAAATGTGGAAAATCATCACTTAAAGGCTTTTCACTGCTTTGATCCCATTTTGGAAAGCACTGACGATGTTGGGTCTAGCGTTAGGTATTTATTAAAGATGCTAAGTGACTCCCATCCACGGACAGGCCTACTTGTATCACAACGGCTAAGTGTTGCTCCCCAGTATACAAGGGAATCACAGATAAATAGGTTAACAAATTATCAAATATCAGTATAATTAAAAAGAAAACAAATGCACTGAGTCATGAAGGTAGATAGCAAAAAGGCAGATCATTCTAACTGGTTAAAGTGCAAACATTTATTAGGTGAAATAGTCAAAATATGCGCGATATCTCAGGAAGCTAATGGTGCAACTTTAGCGGTGAGCTTGCTTCCTTTTATTTGGAAACTAATTGCAATGATAAAAAATATATAATATATTCACACTGAAAAGCATGAAGTCTGTTTTAGTATATTTTCTGTATATTTGGCATGCTTTGCAGTTGCATTTTTTATAAATTCATTCTACTGTGCCTGCAGTTGTGATAATACCACTTCAGCACAGCGCTTTCACTTTTAATACAGGAAGGAAAAGATAAATTCTCCTTTTTCCTCCAGGGACTAAGTGTCTTCACTGTGTTCAAGGACACTTTTGCAAGCTTGTTGCTGCTGGGACAGATCCTACGCCTCCGTGTGAAAGATGGGCTTTCTAAATACAAGGCCATCCTGTTAACTTATCCTTGCAGATATTTAAGGCACGCGCGTTTCCTTAAGCAACAATTTGGCCAAGATATTAGATGGTATAATAGTTTTTACTCTTCTTTCCCCTGTGCAGTCTCGAGTTGAATGGGATATGCGACTTGGCGTGTGGAGCATCAGGGCATTTGGATAGTCTAGTAATCCACGGGGAAGGTGCACACTATGGCTCCACGTGCTGCTAAGCTGCTTAGTTCCTCTGTAGTTAGGACTGTGTAGTAAAAACACATAACAGGCAGGAAGTATGCATTGGTCTAACGGTTTAAATGACATGCTGAAGAAGATGGCTGAGGTTGTTGTAGGTTCGAGTCCCAAAACAGCTAAAACAGGAGAGCACATTACTCTCCCTGTGGAGCTGCTTCGGAGCAGAAAGAAATGGCAGACTGCATCACCTGCCTGCTGCGTGTTGGGAGACTCCAGACTAGCATGACTCAGAGTGGGACTCTGCAGTGATAAAGCATGCAATCAAAGAAACAATAAAATGTCACAGAAAGCCACAATAACAGCAAAGATGACTGGAGCCTGGGAACAAAGCTGAATGCAGGTTTTAAAATATGGAAGGTGAGTGATGTAGAAGTGAAACTCTCTTCCTGGGAAATTATTGTGACCTTTATTTTTTTGTCTCACATGTAAGAACGTGTCACACTGAAACACTGTAGGAAGTGTGACGAGTTCTCCTCTTTCTTCTTTGTACAAGGGTAAAGGGAGCCCCCTTGTGTTTTAAAAGTGCAGTGTTTGTGTGCATGCACTCAGGTGCAGATGTTTGAATCTGTAAAGCCCACATTGTAAATGCACCACGCCACCAAGTCAGTCAATATGTGCATGTGTATTTGCAGGTCTCCTGGTGTATGTGGCCATGATGGTGGGTGCATTAGTGTGGGGCGGCCTGTGCGATAAAATGGGGAGAAGGAAGTGTCTAATCTACGTCCTGACCATCGACCTGGTCTTCTCCTTCCTGTCCTGCTTCGCTCAGGGCTACGGCTTCTTCCTCTTCTTGAGGTTCTGCTCCGGCTTTGGGTGAGACACAGATTTACTCAAATTTGCATTTACATTACTTGAACAAAGAAAAAGTCCACAGATTTTTTCAGACTGACCTTTTCCATAAATAAGTTAGTAGAAACAGATTCCAAAATAATGTGCCTGACATTTAAAGAAGAAATATAACAGGTAGAACTAATATTAAAACAAACTGCGGTCCTTTGGGAAGAGTCTGGAGGATAGTGCGGCTAACACAGACATGTTTTACATTTAGCCAGAATGGTCACAAGCAGATGACTGATGCATTAAAAAAAAAGCAAAGTTATATTTACTTACATTCATAGTGCTTCATTAATAGAAACCTTTAGTTTGGTGGGTCATATTAGACATTTCAGGCTGGTAAATTAGTTTAATTGGTATCCTAAAAGAAAAACTGACCCTAATTGGCCTTTACTATGTTGGACAGATTGACATCAGTTCCTTTACGGTGGCCTCCAGCTGCACGAGAAAGTGTAAAGCAAAAAAGTGTTGTTTGAGCCATTAAACAGTTGTCTGCAGGAAGATTACAGTAAAGCAGGGGTCTTGCAGTACCATCTACTCTACACGCTATCAAGTGCAGCCTGCTGGCACATGCCACGGTAACACACTGTTAACACCACCTCAAAGACTGCATGCTCCACACAAGGAGATTTCTGCTTATTTACTTCAACAGAGCATTTCTTTATTACACTAATTAAAACAAGTAAACATTGCTCTTTGATTGCTCTTATTTTCAGCTTTATTGCTGTGTTCCTGCTGTCGCCAGCACCTTACGGTGAAGCTACTGGTGCGCGCTGATTGATTTTGCAACGTTCAAAGACACATTTGTTTTGATAATGGTTCCAGCCAGATCTGCAATATTGATGTTTCAGCTTGTTGTTCAGCCACAAAATACAAGGTCACCGAAATAAACTGTTCTGCTGCCGCTGATTCGCAGTGATAATGACTCCCGTGTTAGTCATTAACGCTCGCATTTGAAGAAAACTTATGTGCATTTTTCTGGAATGCAAACGGGAAGCAGACTGCGCATCTCTGCATGAAAGGATTTGCTGCGGTCATAAGAAGGGGAGAAATCTTCTAAAATGTCAATAATCCTTCAAGTGATTTTAAACCTACAGATGTGATAATGTGTTTTTTTTTTCCCACACAGTTCAAAAACGATGTTTAATGTAAGAAAGAAAGAATGTAAAAGATCTGAGAAATGGAAACAGGCTTGACCAAAAGGATGAAATATTCCTACTGATGCTGTTATTAAACTGTGACCATCACCAGCACTGAAACTTCCTTATCGCAAGGCTCCAGACTTAAATCAATAATCACCCTCATGATATGAACCAAATCCTTTACTCAGTGCACGCCTGTTCAACAAAGTGAGCCCCCCCTCCCAAAAAAAACCAAAAAAACAATCAATTAAATATTCCATTGCCAAAAGTAAATTTTCTGTCATTATATAGGTGACTGTTTGTTGTGATTTGGTGCTATATAAATACAATATAATTAAATTGAATTGAATAACAAAACACTCTAAACTAATTCTGCTGTGTGGGTGTTAGATATGAATTTCCTAATTCCAGTTGGGGTATTAACTTGCAAAGTGTTTCATAGTTACTTTTAAAACATAAAGCCGTGACAACTTAATTATAAAGCAAATTTGATGACCATCCAATAGAATGTGATATATTGGACAAAAATCACACCAGAACCATTCGTGTGGCAGCAGTAGCTGAGAACATGGAGGATAGCAGGCGATTAAAAAAGGGCGACTGATGTGTTTTATGACCCCCTCCTCCAGAATTGGTGGCTCCATCCCGATTGTGTACACCTACTTCACTGAATTCCTGCAGATGGATAAACGTGGAGAACATCTGAGCTGGCTCTGCATGTTCTGGATGTTTGGAGGCCTGTACGCCTCCTTCACTGCCTGGGGAATCATCCCTCATTATGGTAACACACAGACTCAGACAAACACACGTAGAGTATTAAAATATACATCTGGGAAGCCTGCAAACAAAATTTGATTGTGGCAGCATAATGGTAACATTACAGTTGCTTGATATTTTAAATTCTGTCATTCTAACTTAAAATTGTGAGACCAGAGCCATGTGCAGTAATGTTTCAACACAACATTGTGAATTTGTTGCATTTATGTTTTAAAAATGCTACATTTAATGACGTAGCGTAATAAGAATAACCCGATTTTTTTTCATGTGTCATAGTTGTGTTAGGAAATCAAATGCAGCTCAGCAAATTATGAACAAATGCAATATTGGCATCACATAATGTGTTTGTAGGGATATCAGCAATAATATAATAATATAATATTTCAGTTTTAATTAGTAGCTGAACCAGAGATTTTTTATTGGGGTAGTCAAGCTGAGAACACTTGCACAGAAGCTGATGTCTTAATCATTTTTGCCATGTGGTAAATCAGTGTGGGTCAGATAACCACAGTAAAAGGTAGTTACACTATTAAAATGTGTCCATGTGTGACACAGTACAGAAACGAGAATGGGAAAACATTAGTTGCTGATGTAACTTCACTTCTTTTCTGGAGGTAATTTATCTGAAGCTCAAGAGCAATATAGCAACTCATACACTTTCACCTTTATTTCTGTGAATACCTTCCTGCCCCGCATACACTATACAGACACAAGTGCTGAACCAGAGCACTTACAGGAGCTGCTCGGCCATTGAAACCCATGCCATAAAGCTCCCAGCACACAGTTTTTGTGCTGATGTTAATGCCAGAGGAGGTTTTGAACTCTGAAGGGGTTTGCTTACTATCAATAAACATTGTCTAATCATGTTTTGAGAATGTAACCCTTGCTGTGGAAATTTATGTGTGGAGCCCACTAACAGGCTTCTTTGGTTGTTTAGAGTTGCCTACCTGTGGTGGGCAAATCCACCACTGGGCACCGCTTGGCTCCTCCCCTGCTTTCTAATAAAATTTTACTCAGAGCATTTTACTATTTTTTTTTTCCGCTTTCAGTCTGCATGATGTGGTGAAATGTATTGAATAGCTCATTTTGGTTCTAAATAATATGGCTCATAAGGTAAAGTTTTCTCAGCAGTTATATTCTGAATTAATTATTCACAATAAAACAACCAAACATACTGCTACCAGCAGGTCTGAAAAAAGAGTCCCAAACAACCTCACAGTTGGCTGCTTGTAATTGACTTTTAATGACTCAATTGTAAACAACTCAAGCAAAAGTAATTCTGTGATTTGATAATTAAAACATTCCAGAGAAAAAAAAAGTTTGTGGAAATATTAACATGTTCTGTACTGGGTGGTTTTTACAGGCTGGGGCTTCGCCATCGGCACACAGTTTCAGATGCACAGCTGGAGATTGTTCATCCTGGTGTGTCTCTTCCCCGCGCTGGCCGCGCTCATCGGACTCGTGTTCATGCCGGAGAGCCCGAGATTCCTCCTGGAGGTCAGACACTGGAACCAGTGTAGCTAGTTTGCAGTATTCTAATATTCATTGTCAGTATTAAACATCCAGCTGTGATTGGTTAAGAATGTCGAGTCATCAGACATCACACCAACATCCCACTGCTGTGCAAAGGTAGCGATGAGCTGCTAAGGCCAGAACCAGAACACCACCCACCCCTGTTTCTCATCCTGGACAATGTCAGAGCTTTAACCACATGTGGTATTGTATTTGTATGCTACTGCTGCACCACAAGTTATCACACATTACCCCTTCTGATAAGAGGCAGACCTAATGGGAACATTCATCTGGCTGCAGTATGTGTGGGAATGTTTAAGCGGTCAAACTGAAACCCATGATTAAAAGAGTCGCTCTTATATTTAGCTCGCTATACTATATAATTTCAAGTACAGATACCAAAACCCTGGGAGGTTTCACAGGGTGCTCTTTAAACTCATTTAAATAGATATTCATATGTTTGTGCGTGTGTTTTTTTTTTTCAGAACGCCCGACATGACGAGGCGTGGATGATCCTGCGACAAGTTCATGACACCAACTGGAAAGCCAAGGGGGAGCCAGAGAGAGTCTTCACCGTGAGCCCTTATTTACACTCGTGTTTGGCTCAATCTGTTTACTGAACAGTTCTCAGCATATTAACAAAATAAATGTAGCAACAAGCTGTTACATCCAGCAGTAAGCTTTGGACGGGTGACATGCAGGGAGACTTTGGTGTTGCACCTGTTTATAATTTATGTAAATGCTTCAGAGTGAATGTGACCTCCTCCCAGTTGGACATGCCCAAAACACCCCACCTGGGAGGTGCCCACGTGGATCGAGTTACAGCCAGAGGCGGAAGCTGATCCCCAGTTGCTGAAACTGGTTCTTGGAATAAAATAAAATACAAATCATTAAGTAGAGATAATTTGAAAGAATCAAACATAAATTACTGAAGCACAGAGTTTGAATGGGTTTCTTTGGCTTTTTGCATTAAAAAAGAAATACAGTTGAAATCAATTAATTAGAAATAATAGGAAATAACAATAAAAGGATGATTGTTAAGCTGATGACAGTGAATATACTCACCCGCCTCTCTCTGTGCAGGTAACCAACATCAAGACTCCACAAACTCAGGACGATGAGTTCATAGAGATCCAGAGTGAGACCGGGACTGCCTTCCAGCGCTGGACTGTCCGACAGATGACCATGCTACAGCAGGTCTGCCATTTCATTCAGTCCAGTTTTATTAATATAGCGCCAAATCACAACAAACAGTCACCTCAAGGCGCTTTATATTGTAAGGTAAAGACCCTACAATAATACAGAGAAAACCCAACAGTCAAAACGACCCCCTATGAGCAGCACTTGGCGACAGTGGGAAGGAAAAACTCCCTTTTAACAGGAAGAAACCTCCAGCAGAACCAGGCTCAGGGAGGGGCAGCCATCTGCTGCTGGGGGGGGAGAGACAGGACAAAAGACATGCTGTGGAAGAGAGCCAGAGATTAATAATAACTAAGTATGAACAGAGTAAAAAGAGGTGAATAAAAAGAAACAGTGCATCATGGGAACCCCCCAGCAGCCTAGGACTATTGCAGCATAACTAATAGGGTCACCTGATCCAGCCCTAACTATAAGCTTTATCAAAAAGGAAAGTTTTAAGCCTAATCTTAAAAATAGAGAGCGAACAGAGAAGGATTTACGGTGCACTTTACTCTAAAATAAAATAGAATCCAATAAAAAGAAAAGATTTTGCTTACATGTAAAGCTTGATTGTCTGTCGGCCCCTTCCTTCTTCCTTCAGGTGATGGCCAACGTCATGTCACTGTCAGCCCCAGAGCTCCGACTACAAGGCCTCCTCCTGGTTATTGTCTGGTTCTGTTTGGCCTTCAGGTATTTATCCTCTAGTTCCACATTGGAATTTGAGGGCAAAATACACGTATCCTCTCATCTAAAAAATAAATCCACATTTTCTTTTGGAGTTCATTTTAGTTTTATACACTCATGTTTATATGTTTCTGTGTGTGTGTCAGCTATCACGGGCTGGGAGTGTGGTTCCCTGATATGATCAAGTACATGCAGTATGAGGAGTACGAGTCCAAAGTCAGAGTATTCCACCGAGAACGTGTGGAGCGCTTCCACTTTAACTTCTCTCTAGTCAACCAGATCCACCGTGAGGGGGAGTACATCCATGACAAGTACGTTTCCTTAATGTTTATACGTGGTTCTTTAAAATCACAGGTTCAGAGTTTAATCTGTTTGTGCTTCCACTTGATATCATTGTTTTCATTTAGGTTTGCCAACATTGAGATTAAGTCTGTCAAGTTTGAGAATTCTCTGTTTGAGAACTGTTACTTTGAGGACATCAAATCCACCAACACCTTTTTTGAGAACTGCACTCTCAAAAACACCGTCTTCTATAACACAGGTACCAGACCAACACTGTGTTTCTCCTTTAAGCACTTTTAACAATCCAGATTAAAATTTTAATATCACCTCCTTTTACAACCCTCTGTCCTCTTCAGACCTCTGGCAGGAGAAGTTCAAGAACTGTCGAATGGAGAATACCACCTTCCTCCACCCAAAGAAAGGCTGCCATCTGAACTTTCAGGAGGAAAACGACATCGTCATCTACATGGTCAGCTTCCTGGGAAGTTTGGCTGTGTTGCCTGGAAACATCATCTCGGCTTTGTTCATGGACAAGATAGGAAGGATCCGGATAATAGGTGAGCTCAGCAGAGAGCAGCACAGCATCAAAGAGATTGTGTAGCCAGATATTCAGCCAAATATGTATCAGTATGTCCTCATTGATTTGTGTTTCTAGGCGGCTCTCTGCTGGCATCGTCTGCCTGCACTTTCCTGCTGCTGTTGAGTTTCAGTCAAGGAGCTGTAATATGCTGGCAGTGTCTCTTCTATGGCGTCAGTGTGGCAGCCTGGAACGGACTAGAAGTCATTTCTGTGGAACTCTACCCGTCCTCTAAAAGGTAGAAGATTCATCCCATTAATAGGTGCATTATGAGCGCCATCTCAGTGCAGATAAATAATAATGGCTCCCCTAAAAGGGTCAGTAAAGGCCAAAACAACCAGTCCATTCTTAAACCTGGGGCATCAAATAATACAGTTTTGTCAATCCTGCTGGTGAGTCTCGGTTATACATGTTGCCATCAGTGAGTTTGAGGCTGTCGGCTGTCACTATTTTATTTAACAGTAGAACTTTAAGAGTAACCACATCGACTGGGGTTAAAAACAACAAAATATGCAACCAGGAGTTTAAATGCCTGATAAAAAAGGGAAGTCGTGCAGTCGACAGCTATTTTCTGAATGTGCATTATTCATTCATAGCTGGCTCCCTAAATCAGCACTCGGTGACCAAAACTCTGGTAACCCTTAAGCAGAACTTAAAGAAATGTAGCAGCACAAGACTGACACGGATATTTCACACCATCAGCGGCAGAATGCTTGTCGCACACGGAGGCATTTGCCCTGTTCTTTCTGCTGATGCCTCATGTCCTCTGCCTGCACTCACTTTAGTCTTCTGAAACGCTCCGTCTTTCAGTTTGGCAGCTTTGTTCTCGGTTCTTTTCTGTTGGTAGTGTTTCCCACCACGCAGCATCCGTGAGGCATTTTTGATGTTTTTCCTGGCACACAGAAATGAACCTTTGTGCAAAATAAATGTCAGTGGAGAACAAATGAACTCAAGCTTTGACTTTCACTTTATTCAGTAAATCAGCCAAGTTTTGACTCTAACCCCTCTCTGTCTTTCTGACTCTGCAGAGGAACTGCATTCGGTATCCTGAACGGCATCTGTAAGCTTGCAGCCATCATTGCCAGCTTCATCTTTGCAGCCTTCATCGGCATCACTAAGATCATCCCCATCTTCCTGGCCTTTGCCGCCCTCGTCTGCGGGGGCATGGTGGCTCTTAAATTGCCCGAAACTCGGGAGAAAATCCTCTCTTGAAAAGCCAAACTCCTGCAGCCTCCAGGCCCCAAACGCAGTCTAGCTATGGGGGAAGCAGCATATTCTGGGGGGAAGTATCAGCTTCTTAAACTGAAATAGAAAGATGAGAAAGAAAGGCCAGGCTGCGCTAGCTGTGTTTATGAGTGTGTCACAGTTATACGAGTAAAAATGTTGAAAACCTGTCTGGTTGCCTACATGGACCTGTGGTTGCTTTCTGTTCCCTCTGTAAGTACCTCAGGCTGCCCAGCATTTCTGTTACATCAAATAAAAAAAACTAGTCTTTGTCTCCCTCCGTCTTCTTCCCATCCTGAGTTCACACACAGCGTAGCAACATTTGTGTTGTTTGAGGTTTGTGTAAAAGATTAATATGAGATGAAAATGTGTACTTGAAAGGTGATGTAGTTCTTGTTACCATGTCGTGCTTTGATTTCATTCCCTCTTGGAGAAAGAGCGAGGACTCATAGTGATAATTTGAAATGAATTAGAACCCTGTCGTATTCACTGCTGAGGCTCAGCAGCAATATCACTGCTGATGTTGTTATTCAGAGAAAACACCCATTTCATCCACGCAGTCTTTGTTTATTCTGCACTGTCCTGTGGTGTCTGTAGTCCTCTTTAGTTATTGCTTGGTTTGTTTTCTGTACACATAATTTCAGATTCACCATTTTAATAATGTAGGAGATCCTGTTTTTTTTTTTTTTGTAAATCAAATCTTCTGTTCATTTCTCCCAGCTGATCCAACCCAAACAACCCGACTGAACTCACCTCCTTGTTTGTCGTCTTGTCCTCGACTCTGAGACGTCGTGTCTGTCCTCGGTTGTAGAGCTGTGTTTTGTCAGTAATGATGTAGAGTCAGAGTCTTATTTGTCACATCTTGCCATGACAAAGTGTAAGGAACTGTTTAATTTGTTTTTGTCTGTTCTTTTTTTAAGAGAATGACTGTGAGATTAGATGTTTTGATATGATGCTCTCATTTTAACACACTGGTGAAGAACTGATTTGCAGAACTTGCTACATTTTGTGTTTCAAGATTTCTAAAGGGCGTGTTACTTTTCTTGGCACAAGTGAGCTGTGAATGTGTGTGTGTGTGTGTGCATGGTTGTTATCCACATATCTGTGAATTCGCTGAATCACAACAGTCTGAATACTGATATTGTGTTTGTGGATGTACATATAGACCTGTGTATATTAGTTGTAACATAATAGCTGCATCATGACTTGAATAAAGCTGAGGGCTCATGATCTGGTTTCTTGGTTAATCAACATGAAACATGTCATAAACTTTGTGAAACACTGCTAATATCTGTTTAGTGTTGATGTATGACAGATGTATACAACACCAGTAGAGGCCCTGTTCCTACCGGGCATTAGCATCTTTTCTATGTGATCCAATGACAAGTGGACCTTCTCAGTACAGGTGTGACTGTGCCAAAGACAGATTCATGACCACTCAGACATGGTCACCCACTGGTTTGTGGACCTGTAAGAGAAGGTTGAGTGCAAGTTTTTAGCTAAGGCTAGCCAGCTTTGTAAAGCCCCAGTCACACAGGCCTAGAGGCCATCAGGCCGTCAGGCCATCGGACGACCTCCAGTCAGGAGGAAAAAAAGAGCGAGTGGTTACTGGAGTTTGCTGGCAGTTGCTGTGAAGTCAATTGCAAAAGTCCCATTCTCGCAGGTCTAGAGATGGGTCAGTGACCCCCCTGGTAACCACTGGTCACTATGGAAAGTATGTGTTGATGACTGACTGCTGGAGGTTGGTTGCTGTGGGTTGCACGAAATTAGTTGCACAGCGGTATACCGTGTTGCATCGAAAACCTCCTTATAATTGATTTGGTTGCTGGCAGGTTGCCATGGTTGCCTACTCGCCAAGCAGTAACGAAACTGTCACACAAGCTGCAAATGGAGAACATCTGACTTCAAAGTAAAAGCTGCACCTTTTGAAACATGTTGGTTTCAGGCGTGAAGCCCAACTTTTACTTTGAAGGTGAACATTGTTTCCCATTTGTGTCGCACTTATTCACGTTTCACTACAACTTTTTGAGTTATTTAATACAAAAAAGAATAATGTAACCATAAGTATATATAGATTAGTGTGTAATTATGTCTTTGAACAAAGTGATGCACTCTCATAAACTTAGAATTAATCCATTAGGAATACTTAGGAGCGGGCAGCGGTTTGTGGAACCTGACATGTTGCTTCACCATCTTGGATACAGTGGCCGAGACAGACATCATCGTTCCGCCTAATCACATTTTATGTATGTGACTAAAGACAGGCCACATGCAGTACATAACTCACCTTATAAGTTGCTTTTAATTTAAAGATCACAAATAGGTCTTTGAAAGTATATATGACTGTTTAACATTTGCACATGTATGTTTTCATAATCTCTTTTTCATTATGTCTTTCTCCTCCTCCTCCTCCACCCCTGCTCTCTCCTCCCTCATTTCCTCCTCACCTCAATCCTCGTCCCCTGAACTGAAGTCAGGGCTCTAACACACAAAAACATACATAAACATGCTTTTTTAAAATTCCTGATATTGTTGCAGTTACTTATTATCAGTAGATTAGACCTGCAACCTTCCCGTCTTCGGACAGCTGAAAACGATCCTGCGAAACAACAACTTATTATAAGCTAACAATACGCCAGCTAATGTGAGTCTGGAGTGTCCTAAAAATTACACTTTCCCTCTGATAAATAGTTTGATTACATCCTCACATTGTGTAAGAGTTTATTTGCTAAGTGTCTGAGTCCACCATCCACTTCAAGACGGTTTCACTGACGCTGGCAAACAGCAGCTAACAGTGGGGAAAAAACAGCAGCGCTTACTGACAGAAAAGTTCAGGATATCCTGAAGAGCTCACCTCAGTATCACTGCCACTGGACAGAAGTGAGCTTCACTGATTCATCAACTTGTTTCAGACTCCTATCACAAAGTTTTACATCCTCCTCCAGAGTAAATAGTCACCCCGCATTTTGACAGCTGAGGTAAACTGTGGACTGACAGCCTACACTCACTACAGATGAGCAGAGTTGTTTGTCCTACAGTGGCCACCGTAGCTAGGATTATGCATTTGAATTGGGAGGGGTAAGAAAACAGAATTCATTTGAATTGATTGCAATTTACTGACATCTAGTGGGGAGATTTTGCACACAGTACTGTAGCTTTAAACAGTAAATGCCGAGTGTTGGAAAACAAACTGGCATTTTCCATTTCAGCTATGGGCAACTGCAGCAATCTGCTAGCAACCAAAGCAATCACAAAGACATCTTTGTGACTGATTTCACCGGTGAAAGCCAGCAACCTTCAGAAACCACTTGGCAAATATGAATTAGCAGTCATTCCAGATGTCTATGAAGACGTGTGAGCTTAAGTATTTGAGCTTATGAAAAGCTCCAGCCAAGGAACAGGCTGGCCAGACGTGCCAAGTGGAAATGTTTATACATACCCAATTCTCTGAAAACTGTCACAGAATTTCAAACTTCATTGATTTAAGCTCGAGGCGTTTTCAGCTTCTCAACAATGGACTCCTCGTTCTCATCTCTACACTCAGTGATGCACCTCAGACTTCTGGACTGTAAATTTTCTGCATACAAGCTTGTAGCTTTTACAGTGAAGCAGGATATTTTCTTTCACAGCCATTAATCATTTATTTATTTATGTTTTATTGAGACACAATGCATATTAATCAACATCACACTAAAAGGGCTCACTTTTAGCCATCGTCCTGTTGCCAGATGTTAATTTTCACCACAAATACTCAGTTAATACTGCATTTCATTTTGATTCACCCTGAAGAAGTGCCCCGACTCTAAAGTTATATCTCATTTGATTTATCTGCAGAAAAACACACAGTAACAATCACACAGGGGGTTGTGTGTCAGTCTCATCTTATTCTTGGAAAGAAAGCAAATAAGTGCATTTCTCAAACTATCCATTTGATGTGATCTGACAGCGTACTAAATACCCAGAAGAAAACTTGTGACACTGCTGTTTTAATGCTTAACAGACAAAAGCGAGCGTTCAGGGGAAGGTGCACTGGGAATAAAAGCTGTGATAAAGTCATGAATACTGGCAGAGAGATAAAATCAGCATTACCACAGTCTTTTCTGTTTGTTTGTTTTGGGGTTAAACATAATGAGGAAAAATGAAATGATGTTTTACTTTTTTTAATGTGAACATTAGCTACCTCAGATTGCTTTCCAGCACATTGTTTTCTATTTCAGGCATGATAACGGTGAATGGGAGCTGAACATAACCGTTCCCATGTCAGGGGCAGCTGTGTGATTGGGGGGAACTTGTAAAAACATGGCAGCACACAAGTGTGAGCAAGTGCCAGTAGTGGGAGGATGTGTTTACTCTGGCTAAGGTGTGAAAGACACTCTGCTGATCTGTCTACCAGGCTTATCAGGATGTCTGATGGCCGTGGAAGCCAGTGAAATGTTTTCTCTGGAATCTAATATTTAAACTTCATTTGGTTGGACTTTAGTGAGATTTTGCCTCTCGGCAGCCTGACTGAGTCTTCCTGTTTGGTGGAGTTACCTCAGTTGTGTTGTTCAGCTGGATTCTGTCCACAATGACACTTTCTTACAACTAGATGAAATTTATTGTGCACCTCTGGCTGACCCCTCCAGTTCCAGCGCTGTTTCACACCTAGGGTGTAAAATGTGTCCCCCTCACCTGCCACCACACACACACACACACACACACACACACACACACACACAAAGAGAGAGGCAGAGAATCTGACAGAATAGCTGCTATTATCACATGAATTTGAGATACGTTGCAGTAAAGTGATACTGCTTTGTTTTTTAATATTAATCCAGCTTGTGTTGACTGAGACTAAAATCTATCAACAACAAAACTGCCTTTGTCAGTTTCATCAATGCTCTTTGTATAATAATGTGACCTCTGAGTTGACCTGTAAGCTCTTTAAACATGTCATAACTAAAGCAGCTGTGGCTCTTGCAGTCAGACCAGACCAACATTTTCCGGCACATTATTCTAAGGGTTTCATCATCCTCATCCATCAGAGACTGAGGGTTTAAGGTCTTCATGGACCATGGACAGGAGGGCCCATTTGGTACCCTTGTAGTGTAGGAGCATGGATGTTTACGCAGAGCCTGGAGTGCCCCCTGTGATGACAAAATGTATGCTACTGTGAACAAAGCAAACCCCCACACACATACCCACAGTGGCAAAAAGTGTTAATCCAGGATTTTAATCCCTTGTGGATGTGCACATGGACAGCTACAGACATCACACAACTAGTTGTTTTTATTATATTAATTTCTAGTCCACTTGAAGGACTGACTTTGATCATGGCTGGGAAACATGCAGCCAGATAGAAACTCAATTATGATTCCTGTGAAGTCTTATTTGATTATTTTTGTTTGTTTTAAATTGTGATATTTAGTATGGTGTATGCAGCTAGCTACTACTTACATAACAAGTGTTGCACAAGGATCATCTCATGAATTGCGTGCACTGCCTTTGTGACAGTTCATATACACGTCTCTGCTCATAGAACGCCTCACTGCTGTACTCAAAGAAAACATCTTTGCAATCCTCCTCTTCTGTGAATCCAGTGATATCGTTCAGTTTCATCTTTCTTGAAGAAATTTGATGTTTCATGAGGAAAAATCACACTAAGACCCTCAAGATAATGGAAATTGTTTCTTTACGTTCACAGTTGGTTGTGGCCACGCCTAAAATAATGACTTTCTAAACACTATTGAGAGAACCTGAATCCATCTAAACTAGGATACCATAAAACTCATGAGAGCCATAATAATCCTAAACTACAGTGCCGTGCACAGTAATGTATTTACTATGACGTTTTTTCTTACTGCTCAAATGAGTTCCATAAAGATGTGATAAAAGTCAAAATACAGTAGTTCCTGTGTTACATGAATTCATAATATTTTTCTTTTCTACATTACATAGTTTCATTTCCTATCTCTTATCTTTTTTATTTTACTATGTCACTACCAGAATTTCCCCACAAGGATGCTGTAAATGATGCCAAAGTAGATTTTATTCTAAGCAGAGGGAACACTCTCGAGGTCATGGTGGGGTTGATGGAGGCCCAGGCAGGTGGCAGGCAGCCCAGCCTCTGAGCTTCTGTGGGTGGGCATCCACCCAGAGGTGCCAAACTCTCAACCAGGCTCCCACAGCTTCACCTCACTCAGGGTGACTGGCAGGGTCAAGCAGCGGGTTCAACCCCAGTTCGCCCTGCCCGCAGCCTGACACAGCACACACCTATCCATCACTTTCTGAGCTGAGGCCACATGCAGTATAATATTATACACTTAATCTCTCACTGTTCATCTTATCTGTCATCTTTTTAGCCTTCTGGAACTTTCATTGCTTCAGCTTAAAGTGGAGGACGCCCTCTATAATCACCAGACAAACCAGCATTTTGAACAGTTGTGTCTTTCTTCTGTTTGTTTGATGGAGTATATATTTAATTACCTGCCTTACAGCATGCCAGTTCTCCACGAAGAAGAATAAACCGTTGACACAAAGCCAACTGGAAAAAACAGAATTAACCGCTGTGTCGAACAGGGTTTGGATTTATGACAGCTTTGATGTTTAATAGATGATTTAATAAAGAGCAGACAGTCCAACAAAGACAGGAAAGACAAATTGCCTTACAGCTCAGAAAATGGGCTGCATCAGACTGGAAAATGCTGCGAAAAGCACAAATGTACTGGCTCAGCATTTGTGGGCAGTCAGTGAACATGTCATGTTGTTTTTCAGTGAAGTCGAATAAATGTTTTCTTATTTGGAAGACGTTTCACGTTTAATATGCCATATTTTTTAAGACAAGAAGCGAAGTTTAAAAGTTTAGTTTTTCACTAAAATGGCAAATTTATCATTTTCTAAACTGACCAAATAATGAATCCTGCAAGTGTCCTACTGTGATGTAATTTGTCAGCAGTGCCCTGGTCTATAGTGCCATTGATCCGTCTGCATTTGTTTGGTGTAATTTGCACAGCTTTGGAACCATCAGCTGAAGAAACGCCTTCTCTTGATAATAATAAATGAAACTGTGCTCACCTTGTGTTGCAAAAAGTGCACAAATTCATTAAAGCACATTTGAGAAACGGTCTATTTGCTGAAATCTCAGCTACTTAAAACAAATCCACAAACCTTGCTGTGAGCAGTTTGACATGAGAACTGTTTCTACCAGCCTAATCCCCAAAGAAGGAAACATGCATCTACGTGTGACGAGAGGTTCTAGGGTTTGTGCACTGTTCTCACTGAGGACTGTGTATTATTTTAAGTAAATGAGCCCAAATTTCAGGACAATTAACCTGTTACTGGGTTTTCAAATGTATTATTTTGATATTTTTAGTGACACAAGTCAAGTGCTGTTTCTCCAAGTCAAGCCAAAGCTAATGTGAAAAAAAAGAGAAAGAAAGAGAAAACACTCAAAGTGGATTTTGGGGTGAACTGTTCCTTTAATACCGAGCCTTTTCCAGGGAAAACACCGGGGACATGGAGAGGTTACCAGTGACTGTATTTTCCAGCATTCCTGGTTCTCACTGCTGAGGTGTGAAGTGACGCCTTCAGACTCATCAGTTCCCACGAGTGTGAAATCATGACACCTCTGCTTTAACTGATAACACAGGTTCATTAGGCTCCATTAAACCTCATTATATTTACATTTTAGTCACTTAGGAGATTACTTTTCTTCCTTGAAGCACATAAAACAAGAGCAGCGATGTGATGTGTTTCCGTTCACCGATCGAGATAAAGAAAGGGGAGGATTGCGGCTCACGCCTGATTTGCTGTGACAATAAAATAATCACACAGGTGAGAAATGGTGGGATGTAAAGTGGAGGAGATGAAGAGAAGAGTAAAGGACGCTGTCAGGTTCAAGGCTGGAGCGAGACGAGTTGCAGAGACCTGTTGAAGCAGCATCTCTGCTGTTCAGTATCTGCCACACGTGGTCGAAACAACACAGTCTCATTCAAACTCTGCACAGGCCGCCAACTACAGCTGACATTCAAAGGAATCAAACAATTGGACAAGTCTAATATCTGTACTCATCTGAACTGGTTCATATCCATAAAACATGCATTCAGACACAGGCTGGACTTAATAGAAGAATTTAAGAGGCGCTTGCATGTCCATTTGCTGGGAAAAATAGTCTTCACATGAAACTTACAGCCTTATGTAACATATAGATTTACTAACACTGGGATTCAATTGTCTGTATTATAATACCTGCTCTGAATTTTTTAGTTTATAGTAAAACTTTATGACTTTTCTTGGTAAAAGTGATCATAAACTTGCAGATTAATGTGAAGTACATAACAGATACATAATATCCATCTTCTTGATTCAATGGTAAAATTGTGGTTAAATCAACGTACGAGCAGGTTTTTCTGTATCATATATCACTGCTTTATTTTTGCAGTGTATGTCTTCTTCACACTCTTCTGTTATATTGTTGAGTTTGCTGTGTGTGTGCGTGTGTGTGTGTGTGTTAAAAAGTGAATGCAAGAGAAATTATTCCATTATTGAGACTGAGATTATTCCAAATGAATCCCTTAAACATGTGCAGAATTCATCTGGCCTGCTGCAGGCACGAAAGGCCAAAAAACAAAATCTGTTTATTGTTTTCAGGAGGAGTCAAAATTCACACTTCCACTGCTGTAGCTGAGCTTTCCCAGACTCAGAGAAGAGGGAGAACCAGAGGGAGAGGTACTGAGACAGGGTCCCACTCGTGGTGTGTGTGTGTGTGTTCAGGAGCAGTGGCCTCTGCTTAGACAGTGATTGTTTGTGAGAATCTGTGGAGGTGTCACTTCGCACCTCTGTGGCCTGGCCTGGACTTATAAAGCAGTGGCGCAGAGCTGAGCAGCACTCACAGCTTTTCAGTCTCTTCAGTCACACTGTTGAGCCCCTTTAACACAACATGGATACCTCTTCTGTCCCTCATCTCAATTACAGCCTGCAGTACCAGTGGTGCTCCGACTCGGACCTCTCCAGCATCTCCTCTCCAGAGACGCTCTCTCCTCTCCACTCCATGGACTCCAGCCTCTCTCCTGCCTACCAGCAGCCCCCACAGTCTACTTCCAAGGCAGCTAAGACTAGATATTCCCAAAGTCTCAAGTCCTCACCATGCTCCTTGTCTGGACGTGGCCGCAGGACAGGAAGAACCAACCGGATCCGTAGCAAGCAGAGAGAGAGCGCCAGCGAGAAGGAGAAACTAAGGATGAGGGATCTGACTAAGGCTCTCCATCACCTCAGGTCCTACCTTCCACCTTCAGTGGCCCCCGCTGGACAGACTCTGACAAAGATTGAAACCCTCCGGCTCACCATTCGCTACATCTCCTATCTGTCAGCCCAGCTGGGCCTCAGCGAAGAGGTGCTGTTTCAGAGGAGGGAACGAGCAGACACCTCGGTCAGTGAGACCTCCTCACCTGACATCCTCTGCTATTTCCAGAGTGCTTCCATGGGAGGACAAGTGACTCAGGTGCAGAGCCAAAATCTGATCCAGAGCGGCCTGTACACAGCCCCGTGTTACAGCCAGACCACTGCGCTGCATTCTGAGAGCTGTAGTATTGGAGTGGATCAGTACAGCGGACAGTACAGTGAAGCTCCTCGGACAGACACGAGCACAGACGCCATCCTGCAGTCGCCTCCAGTGCCGCAGCCTTCCTGTCAGGTGTGTGAATATTAAATCAGTCACATAATTCAGGACTCGCTGCTTGTAAGACCACACATGCTGCATGTTTTCTGATAATAATACATCTCCCATTGTTTTTGTTTTTTTCAAACAGATGTGTGGCAAAGACTTCTGCACCCCGCTTGTTCCAAGGGAGTACTGGGGTTGAACGCTCTGTATGATCATCATCCAGCAACAGACACAAACTTCGCTGTGTTTACTGCCTCACTGTGAATCAAGTTATTTATTTGAAATAATCATTATTCTAGCTTTTATTTATTTTCTACTCTGAAATATTCCATGTAAATATTGATATGACTAACAGTTATTTTTCTATTTCTATATACCCCTATTTATAATAAACAATTAAAATAAACCACATCTTGTCCTGATTCAAAGCTTCGCTCCCATGATACAGGTCAGTTTCTTTCATTCACCATTTATATGAATGGGTTAGGTGTAAACATGTTAAAAGGAATGATAAAAAGTAGCTGATGGAGTGTTTCTGATTGAAACACTCCATCCTTGTGGTTATAATTGCAGTACTACTGAGAAACCACATTATAGTATAAGGCAGAGGTCGTCAACTCCAGGCCTCGAGAGCTGGTGTCCTGCATTTTTTAGATGTGTCTCTGCTTCAACACACCTGAGTCAAATATAGAAGTCATTAGCAGGACTCTGGAGAACTTGACTGCATACTGAGGAGGTAATTCAGCCATTTGATTCAGGTGTGTTGGATCAGGGACACATCTAAAACCACTGGCTCTCGAGGCCTGGAGTTGAAGACCCCTGGTATAAGGCATTAAATGGAGCTCTGGGGTAAATACCAGAGAGCTCCCTCTGTTGGTCACAGGTACAACACCCCTTTGTAGCTATAACATTTTTAAAGGATACCTTCACAAATTGTGAATCTGTGATTCACCCTGTGATAGACGGGTGACCTGTCTGGGGTTACCCGATGTCAGACAGGATAGGCTCCAGCTCCCTGCAACGCTGAATTTCAAAGGTTTATAAGCATAAGGATATTATGTAAATCATGCCTGCATTTATAGCCTAGAGTTGGTTGCAGTGCCCTTGATTAGAAAATTCTCAACAGCATACACAAAAAAAGCTGTTTGTCCAAATGATGATTTTCGTAACAGCTCGTTGCTGTTCTGTGTGTTACTGAAGCCAAAGCTTTAAGAGAAACCACAAGGTCACTGAACACCTGGGGAGGCAGATTATGTAAGTATTTGTAAATTAGTTTAAGAGGTAAGAGGGAAAGAGGAAGATTACAGAGAAGGTTAATGGATGTAGTGAAGGAGGACATGCAGAGGGTTGGGGTGACAGAAGAGGATGAGTGGGTGAAATGAGGTGACCCCTAACAGGAGCAGCAGAAAGAAGATCAGCAAATGTAAAAATGATCAGAACGTAACATATTTAATTTCATAAGAAGATTGCAACTGTGGTGCAACTGTTTTGGTTTCATATCCAAAATCTTAATTGCCTGATTGCATATCATCATAACAGGCCTGATTGTTGTGCTGCTTGGGATCAAGAGGTTACACAATAATTTGGAGAAGAAAAAAAATCATCAGTGCATAAAAGTATTTGCAGTATGAAATGGCCACAGTCTTTAATACACTGACCAAGCATAACACCTGTTAGTGGGTGGGACATATTAGGGAGCAAATGAACATTTTGTCCTCAAAGTTGATGTGTTAGAAGCAGGAAAAAATGGGAAAGCGTAAGGATTTGAGTGAGTTTGACAAGAGCCAAACTGTGATGGCTAGATGACTGGGTCAGAGCATCTCCAAAACTGCAGCTTTTGTGGGTTGTTCCCAGTCTGCAGTGGTCAGTATCTATCAAAAGTGGTCCAAGGAAGGAACAGGGTCATGGGCGGCCAAGGCTCACTGATCCACGTGGGGAGTGAAGGCTGGCCCTTGTGGTCCGACCCAACAGACGAGTTACTGTAGCTCAAATTGCTGAAAATGCAGGTTCTGATAGAAAGGTGTCAGAATGCACAATGCATCATGTTTGTCATGTATGGGGCTGCATAGCTGCAGAACAGTCAGGGTGCTCATGCTGACCCCTGGCTACTGCTGAACAGTGGGAGCATCAGTGAGCGTCAGAACTGGACCACGGAGGAATGAAAGATAGCCTGCTGTGATGAATCATGTTTTCTTTTACATCATGTGGATGGCCGTGTGTGTGTGTGCGTGTGTGTGTGTGCGCGTGTGTGTGTGTGTGTGTTGCTTACCTGGGGAACACCTGGCACCAGGATGCACTTTGGGAAGATGTCAAGACAGCAGAGGCAGTGTGATGCTTTGGGCAATGTTCTGCTGGGAAGCCTTGGGTCCTGCCATCCATGTGGATGTTAATTTGACACGTACCACCGACCAAAACTTTGTTGCAGACCATGTACAGTAATCCCTGATAGCTGTGACCTCTTTCAGCAGGATAATACTCCCTGCCATAAAGCAAAAATGGATCAGGACTGGTTTGAGGAGCACAACGACATTTGAGGTGTTGACTTGGCCTCCAAAATCTCCAGATCTCAATCCAGTCACGCATCTGTGCAAGACGAACACTTAAGATTCATGGAGGCCCCACTTCACAACTTACAGGACTTAAAGAATCTGTTGCTAACATCTTGGTGCAGATACCACAGCAAACCTTCGGGGTCTAGTGGAGTCCATGCCTCGATGAGTCAGGGCTGTTTTGGCAGCACAGGGAGGACCAAGACAATATTAGGCAGGTGGTGATCGGTGTATATTTAAGTGCAAGTAAGTTTGCTTTGGCAGCCTCAGTATCTTTTTAATCTAATAGAAGGCCTAGATGAGTTACTCTGAAACCTGTTGACATGACAAATGAGCACAATAAATACATGACAATTAGGGTTTGTGACCCTGAACTGGATAAGCAGAAGAGGATGGATGGATGGATTACCCATAAATCTGAACTAAAATTATTCCCTGTATAGTTTTTATTATTTATTTTTTTATAAGCAAATAAAATTATTTTAGTTAATTTTTCCCTAAAGTATATATTTTTTCAGTTTTGTGTAACTAAAATGTTTTTTTCAAACCTAATTTTAACTTTTATTGTAGTTTTGGTTAACTACTACAACTACTGCTATAACTAAAGCTGAGATTTTTTTTAATGTTTGCAGGTCAGTTTTATTCTTTTACCTGTTATCTTGCATTTCTATTCTTTGTTTTTCATTATCTTCAAATTGAATTTACTTCAACCTGTTTTTTCAGTTTACAGACACCAATCTGTGCTGTTAAATGTTTGAATTGAGCTGTTTTTACTTTGTTGTATTTTGCTTTAATTTCTTGCCTTATATTTGAATAACATCCGTGTTTTTTGAAATCTTTGTTTTATAAATAAAAATCATGTTTATATATTACAAGTTCAGTCATCTTTCTAAAAGAGTAAAATATCCTAAAAATAGTCTGAACACACATGCAAGTACCCTGAAAACACAAGCCTTTTCTAGTGATAACTTCTCTCTTGTGAACTAAAGTACTTGAAAAGTCTCCACAGCAGATCAGAGATCAGCTTCTGTGACCGGTTATCTAGTTTTCTTTTAGTGCGTCTTTGTTAATGAGCCACTGCAAACACAGAGAGAGATTCCAGGCACCGCTGAGTCTAGACTAGGATCCCTCCCTGCTCTTTCCCTTTCCTTTCACCTCATGCCCTAATTACCTGCTAAAGCCCACCGAGAGGACTTTATTATTCATAGAGAACAGTGGATCTGCATATCAGGCAGCAGAATTAGGCCCCAGTGCTTCGTTTGCCACATACATGTGGTTCATTTGATATGCCAAACACAAAGCCTGATACATTCACTGAGGGCTTTCATCGCAGTAGAGTTAATAAACTCTCCGGGCTCAAAGGGTTGGGATGAAAGGGTTAGCACCACTGTGCTGATTATTCACTCATTACATGTGAGTAAACACCATCAGAGCTAATGTGGATTAAGAGAAGGAAGATCCTCTTTATCACCAGCCTGGGAGGGAAGAAGACAGTTGACAGCTGGGGGAAAATCTGCAGAAGTTCATAATGAGAAAGAAATGAATGGATTTAATGTGAAACAGATACAGAGTTGAAGAGATCGCTTTCCAAAATATATACAAATAAAGCGTTTCCTTGGAAAGTGAAATGATTTTATATGTAAAATCTTAAAATATGAGTCAGATGCTACATTTTGATGATGATACTTTATTGATCCCACAATGGGGAAATTACAGTTAACAGAACACCCATCCAAGAAGACAAACAGAACAAACATGGGGAGACAGGTGAACTGTTAGGGGAAATTTTCAGAGGATTGCCGCTCAGATCAAATGAGTGCTTGTAACAAAAAGTAATTTGTGTGTAAAAAGAGCTCTGGGTCAGCTGGAAGATAACTTTATACGTGACAAAAACACATCAGTGGAAACACATAAATGTCCAGTTGTTTGTTGCAGTGCATCATGTCACAGGGTCAAAGGTCGCTGTAGGAAATAGGCTTTACATTACTTTATGTCCATTGTTTCTTTTCCCTTAATAATAAATGAAAATTCACACAATGCACAGAAAATTACTGCTTAATGTGGGTCTGCAGTGATGGAACTACAATGTTCTGATGGTGGACTACAAAATTACCAGCACATGTGCATTTCCCTGCAGGTCTTCTGCTTTGATCACTTTTACCAAACTGTTTTAAAACCATATCCACACTTCAGCAAATTATAAAATAAGATAGAAAAGACGACAGTCATTTATGTGACGCACTACGTGCTTTTCCAGTCGTGTTAAATGTTTGTTTCTGTTGCTCTGAAATGTGGGACAGCATTATTTTGATTTCTTCTATAATGGATGGTCCAGCCAATCCAGCTTGTGGTTGCCACTTTAATCGATCATGTGTCCTTTATTAGGAACCTTCCTGAGCAAAGAAGACTGCAACCTTTAAGTGAGCTATCAAGCTTGTTGTCACCTTAAACCTTAAGAAAAATTAATTTTAAAAAGATCAAATCAAGTTTTAAAACATCCAAATACATATCTGAAGGAAAAAAGATGGCTTCAGAAGAATCCTCGTCTTGCTGTGGATGTTTTCCTTGAATTAAGGTGCCTGTTTTTCTTTCATAAGCGTGGTGGCGGGTGCCATGCGAAACTGCTTCACACGTCCTGTTCGTGGGTTTCACCTCTGCTGCAGAAAAGGAGACAAATGTGACGCGCTGGTTTGTGGGAACGCTTCTCAGGACTCAGATCCACGGTCAGGGAGGGAAAACAAAACCCACCAATGGGCAATTAGTGAAGTGATGTGATTATATGAATATTAAATTTTTGTAAATATAGCTGTTATTGAGTATAGTTCATGTCTCTGCAGCACAGCAGCATGACAAAGAAAAAAAAAAACACAATAAGATCATTCCTGTTTTTATTGTGCTTGGCATCAGTTCCTGATGCTACACATTTTTATCTTCCAGGAGCAGCGAGACGTGCCGCTGTCCAAACACTCCAAGGTGTAAAATCCTCACACCTCACAGCTGCCCCGACACACTTCTTCCAGCCTGACCTCCGTTACCACATGCCGGAGCCAAAAAGTAGAGTCAGTGAAACAGAGAACAGCTTCGTAATCAGCATTTGTTTTTGCAGAATTATGGATTACATGGGTTACTCTAAGCTTGGGCTTCTCTGCTTAGGCTTCTGCCCCCGCGACCCGGCCCCGGATAAGCGGAAGAAAATGGATGGATGGATGGGTTACTCTTTCATTCAGTGGGCATTAATAAAGCCGCGATGCTGTGAGTGAGCATTTTTCCTGTTTGTGGAGATGTTCAGTAGAGGTTTTAGTAACAGATGCATTTTCTGCTTCCAATCACTGCCACTGGGTTTCTCATAAAAAATCACCTCAGGTTCAGAGACAGACCTGTGACCCAGGTACAACCCCACTATAGCAGGGTCATGTTCCCAGGCTGCAGGAGCATATAGTGTGAACCTGTATAGTTTATAATGACGATGCAAGCTGCCAGATCACACCTTGTGCTGAAGCATGCCAGTTTCCCATGGGACCCCCCTAGCCTAGGTGTCATCTGTTGTCCAGAGTTTCTCAGGACCAGAGGTGGCTGTCAGAGGTGCAACCTCACACCTCCCACCACATATATGGAGCAGCCTCCCTATACCTCCTCAGTATCCTCTGCCTGCCTTACCAGCAACACACTGACAGCTGACTTCTCAGAGAAGAGCCTACAACCTCAGCAGCCGCCATGGAGGTGTCCTACTTTTCTACTCTCCATCTCCAGGAGAACTCTTTCCTCTTTGACTGCGCGTCTCTGTTAGACAAATCTCTGGCTTGTGATCCTGCCTCGGACCCTGGTTACACCAGCGCTGGCAGCAGCCTGTCTCCTACTTCCTCTGTGGACTCCTTTTGCTTCTCCCCTGCTTCCCTCCAAGCATTTGGAAGTGAGCAAGACCCCTTGGACTGTTTCATCTTTAATAGCCCTGCAGCACCTCATCTTACTCACCGGACTCCACTCTGCTCCAAATCATCATCTGCAACAAGGTCCTCAACAAAGAAGTCCAGATCTAGGTATCCGGGTAAGAAACGCCAGACCGCCAGCGAGCGGGAGAAGCTGAGGATGAGGGATCTGACCAAAGCTCTGCATCACCTCAGATCACACCTCCCACATTCAGTAGCACCAACTGGCCAAACCCTGACCAAGATTGATACTCTGCGCCTCACCATCCGCTACATCTCCTACCTGTCAGCCCAGCTGGGCCTCAGTGAGGAGGTGCTGGAGCAGAAGAGATCCTCAGGCTTCATGGAGGGGACCCAAAACATCAACAACTTCCTGGGTCAACCAGCAACCAGCTACAGTGCTCAAGAGTCAAGCTGTAACACCACAAGCGAAGCCCAGCATTCCTGTCTGCAGAACTCATATCAGGTATGTTAATAATTATTATAATGATCATAAAATCCCTCCATTAACAAAAAATTTAAGATTTGCTCGACATTTTTTAGATGACATTCCAAAATACTTTTCAAAATGTTAAATCTAAACAAGTTTCTAATTGTGGCTTGTCCCGTCAGGTCTCAGGTGGAGCTTGCTTTAAAAGCGAGGCGTACTGGATGCTACAGCAGCAAAACCAAAACGTCACCTTCTCTGGTTTGTGCTGAGAGACGTGACGATGAATCCACCGAACACTTTTCATTGCAACAATGACAAAATATATGGACAAAACTTCTCATTTTTGTTATTTTTTAACAAAATAAGCATTCTGTCTTTTTGTTTTTGTACAGCTTTGTATTTATTGAACTTTCATATTGTGAGCAGAATAAACATTATTTATCGTGTTAACTCGTGGCCTCTTGGTGCTTTTTCTTTTGTCACCCTGAATCACGCAGACTTGTTGCTTGCCCTCCACTTCCTTCCTAGACAAACACTACAGCTGCAGGACAAAGAGGTGCTAAACAGGGAGCACATCCCCTCTAAAGTCCTTAAGGAAAGACCCCCACAGAGAAAAGTGACAGCTGAACTAGAGCCAGTCAATCACCACCTTCACACCCTGTGTAAATGTGACTGATGGCTGAGATCCTTTTAAGAGAGTAAAGAAATAAATTAATATCTGGGTCTGATTCAATTTCAGACTTGATTGCTAAATACTCTTGAGTGTGTTTCATGGGGATGTTTTGATTTATACACGACCCAAAATGTAATATGAGCGCGTCTGTCACTGATTATAGCTGTGCCAATTGTGATTTGATGCTTCGCACTGTGATCTGCGATGCCGTCCAGATGTCAGGAGCCGGAGCTTCAAACATTTATTTCTAGTGTGGCATTTTGCAGACAAATTGACTGATTTTATCTGTTCCCAGTTACAAAATGTCACAATTTAAGACTTTGAAACTTTTAGTCTGTGTTCTTGCTTCCACCTACGATTTAGAAATGCAACATATTGCACATAGGCAACAAGTTTTCCACATACAAAAACCAAGTAAAGGAAATCTTTTTTAATTCATAAAAAGGTTTTTAGCAAAAATTTACATTATTTAAAATATACACATTTCAAAAAATACATTTGCTTTCAGCTGTGGTAAAGATTTGAACAATTTACTGTGCATCTTAAAAGTGAAACTGGTGTTAATAATCTTTAGGTGAGATTTGTGAACCAGTCAAGCACTGGTTGCTTGTTCAGGACCACCCAGTCTATGTTGGTCTTGGTTCTCTCAAGTGCCTGCTCAAGGGATGGGGCAGCTGAGCCGAGCTGGTCTGTGTTGTCTTCTTTAAACTGCAGCAGCTACAGAGGAAGGAGGTGAAAATGACTGGCAATTAATTCTGATACGAACACACAGTGCATTTACATGTTTGTAGCAACGTTAACAGCATTTATTTCATCATGAAAAATCTACCTGCTTATACTCAAACTCAGAAGAGAAACGCCTGGTCACGCCATCAATAAGTCTTCCAAAGGAAAATCCTCCACTATAGCTGAAGAAAAGGCAAACATCAGAAGGCTTTTATCATTACACAACCAGCTAAAGTCTGCAGCGCTTTGGCTGGGCACGTTCATCCAAACATGTCTTAAGAATCACGAAAATATACATTTCTAATTTGTGTTGCCTAACAGTCTCCCTGTCACATGAACTCTGGAAAAACTTGGGAGCATCAGTTCAGGTAACAGTCAGAAGTAGCACACAACAGGAAGTAGTTTGCTTTAAATGCAATTAGACTACTAGAACAACTGCATTGGACATTTGCATTCTCATGTGCTTCTAAGTCAATTAAGTTCTAGAAAAGTTAGGGGCTGTAGTGCATGTGGGAAACTGGCTATAGTATATAAATAAGGAGAAAACTCACTCATTAAAAATTAGATCCCACTTAGCTCTAATAAAGTCCCAAGCCAGGGACTGTCCAACTGGATTACTGGCAATGTAAACAATGGTAGCGGAGGCATCCTGC
Source organism: Archocentrus centrarchus (assembly GCF_007364275.1). Taxonomy (NCBI): domain Eukaryota; kingdom Metazoa; phylum Chordata; class Actinopteri; order Cichliformes; family Cichlidae; genus Archocentrus; species Archocentrus centrarchus. The sequence goes on from NC_044348.1 coordinate 31,638,523, forward strand.
TTACGGATCATCTCTGGGTCCAGACAATATTCCAGATACCTAAAACACAATTGCAGTGAGGTTGAAAGCCAAAAATGCAGCATCATTCACTCAGAGCAGTCTGTAAAACACAAAATGACCTTCAGGAGAACCAAATAAGACAGCAGGCAATACCCAGCTTCTGCTGCTACTGACCTGTTGAGCAGCCAGGGCTCTTTGGTGCAGGACAGAGCACGCAAGAGTTTATTAGCCTCTGAGGCGATTGTAGCATTCTTATACATGCTCCAGGCAAAGTCCCACTCCACCACTCCTCCTTCTGCAATTGCATTGCAATACACCGTGGACCTCAAGTTGGCGCTAATCCTGGACGGTTTGAACAAGACAATAGGGAACAATAAGGCGATGACAGCGGTCACCCAAAACAGAATCATAACGTTCAGATCAGGGGGAAATTTGGGGGAAAAGAGCATCTAATAAAAGTTAAAGGATGGTGGGAAATGCCTGCAGTAAAAATTAGGAAAACATTAAAAAGTAAGAATTTAAGATTACACAGAATGCAAAAAGAAAGAATCAAAGAAATAACTGTTGGTGGGCTCACATACCTGTTATTATCAGGGTTTTGCATCCACTCCTTGAACCACGTGGTCGTCAGCTCCTTACAACCTGGCACTCCTGTTTTGCAGGCCCAGGAGATTGCAATCACCTGATTGTATCTGGATGTAAAAGGGTCAGGAGAATACAAACACTAATGAAGCTCTCCATTAAGATAGCCAAAGACAACACAACCTGCTCAACCTCCATATTTCCACACTTATGATTCTGTGTTCTACAAGAGAAGATGATTCATATTCACATTCATGTTTAATTATAATTTATATAATTATAATTAATGATTAAATGTTTATCTAGCCTACAAAGTAATGGTCATTCATGATGTTTATAAAATGTTCAAAAAAGTGAAACAGAAGGGCAGCGGGTTAACATCCTTACTGGTCGGTGTGATTATCAGGGATCTTTGTCCAGTGGTCGGTGAGCGTTTCGAAGTATTTAAACAGAGGCGTGACCTGATTATTTATGTAAGCCTGAGGAAAGAAACAGTTTGTTTACTTGTGTTTAGTTCAGAAAAAATGATCTACATTTTGACTCCTCTACTTCTATGATGTTTGGATTCATTTACTGATGATGTCTTCCACATGTTAACCGTTTCCTACAAACCTGCATGGGTCCATACACTTCACTGCGATCAAACATGAGGTAGAAGTAGTCCAAGTTGCGAACGGCAGTCTGCCAGGGTATATACTCCACTTCCTTTTTGAGGAACTCGGTAGTTCTTAGAGCCAGAGTTGTGTCGATCATCTTTGCCCTAATAATGACCCATACAAAATGTTCAGCTGTCCCTTTCAGTATTTAGCAGAATTGCTTTATAAATGTTTGACCTCACCTTGCCAGGTTAAAGGCATCGTCGATAATCTGAGCTCGATTAATCACTGGAATATCCTAAAAAGTGCACAAAAAATTAGTCAGGAGGCAATGGCAGTTATTAAGAGACACTTCAGAGGTATTGCAGGTGTTATACCTTATGTTGGGTACCCAGCTTGGCAAGGAGGCGCTCCCAGTTTCCAGAATCATAATTTACTCTATAAAAGCCATTCATGTCTATGTTGGCTACCAACCAATCATCAGCACCAAGAGTCATGTTTGAGTTTGTTGCTGTTTGGATGGAGAATAAAAATTAATTAATCTTTTCATCCCATCTTTATCAAATTTCAGTGACCTGAAGAACAGTAAGTCTCACCTTCTTTGTCAAGAAGCCAGAACTGATCTTCAGCTACGCCATTCTTAATCCAGGTAATGGGGACAAACCACTCGTAGCTGGAGCCACCCAGCCACAAGTGAACAGAAGAGAGCAGGTGAATTTAACATGATCACATTTATTATTCTGCTTTGTGAGACACTAAAAACTGATTCCTACTTGAAATCTGAAGGTCTGTTCACTACAGAATTTGAGTCTAACAAGAAGTGTTTCTGAATGACATTTCCAGTCTTGGTGTCGATGGTGACCACTGGGAATCCCATCTGTAGGATCCACCGGTTCATAATCGCCTCCACAGAGTGGGGCAGCCGTATGCCAGTTTCATCCACTGCCTAGTAGCAAGAGCAATTGAATAATTATAGTAGTATAACCCTTTGTTGCAAAAAAGTGTTTGAGTGTTACAAACTTACCATTTGAAGGTGCTTCCACAGGTCTTGGTAGACTGTGTTTTGATACTTGAACTCCTCTAAATACGTCTGCAGACACATTATGGCTTACTTAGTTTGATGCATGTCAATAAAATCCTAATATGACCACATTAGCATTTATTCGGATTTCTGGACAGAACCTCATAAGTTTAATTAACTGTACTCACATGGAGTCCTTTGGAAAAGACGTCTTCAGTGATGAAGCTGGAGAGCATCCTGAGAACTGCAGCTCCCTGTAAAGAAACATATCAGCTTTCAAAGATTTCCTATCCATTTTCCATCCAGTTTCTTCTGCTAATCTGGGGCCGGGTCACAGGAGCAGCAGCCTAAGCAGAGAAACCCAGACCTCCCTGTCTCCAGCCACCTCCTCCAGCTTATCCGGGGGAACACCAAGGTGTTCCCTGGCCAGCTGAGAGATATAATCTCTCCAGCGTGTCCTGGGTTTACTCTGGGGGCTTCTCCCAGTAGGACGTGTCCAGAACACCTCACCCAAGAGGCACCCAGGAGGCATCCTAGTCAGATGCCCGAACCACCACAACTGGCTTCTTTCGATGTGGAGGAGCAGCAGCTCTACTCTGAGCCCCTCTCACCCTATCTCTAAAGGAGAGGCCAGCCACTCTTCAGAGAAAGCTTGTTTCAAGCTTGTGTCCACAATCTCAATCATTCGGTCACTACCCAAAACTTGTGACCATAGGTGAGGGTAGAGACATAGGTAAACTGTAAATAGACAGATAAATGTAGGGCCAATATGGCGTCTGCAGCCACAGCCCCAATCCATCTGTCAATCTGCTACTCCCCTCTTCCCTCACTCATCAACAAGACCCTGAAATATAATAAGACTCCCCCTTCAGCTTGATGGCTCCCTTCACCTGGTGTCCACCATCTGGTCCGCGATTACCACCAGTTGCTCCATCAGTTGACAGCTCAGCTCCTCTCTTGTATGGCCAGAGATCTGATCGATTACAAAATTGATCATCAATGTGCGACCCAGGGTGTCCTACTGCCATGTGCACTTATGGACACTTATGTTCAAACAAGGTATTTGTTATGGACAAACTGCGGTTTGCACAGAAGTCCAATGACAGAACATCACTCAGGTTCAGATCAAGCAAGCCCCAGTCATGCCCCTCCAGGTCTCGCTGTCACTGCCTATGTGAGTACTGAAGTCTCCCAGTAGGACGATGGAGTCACTGGATGGAGCACCCTCGAGCACCCCCCCAGAAACTCCAAGAAGGGCTGGTACTCTGAACTGTTGGTTTGTGCATAAATGCAAAAAACAGTCAGGACACAAAGGTGCAGAGAAACAACCCTTTTCTCCACGCCTCCTGCGTGGTGGGCCTACAGGAAGGACAAAGAACAAGAAATATCCTCTCATACCAATATGTAAACTCTTGAAAAAAACATACTGCCATGATACCCTCGATGGGGGTACTTCACCTTGCTGGGCGGGTAGCTTTCAACTCTGTGATAACGATGTCACCTGGGATTTTCAAACTTATAGAATAAAAAGTTTGATTCTCTGTAACTTTGACCTCAAGGTCAAGGTCAAGTTTTCTGAAAATCTTGTGAATGTCATAACTCAAGAAAGCCGTCACCTACAATTTTCAAATTGATACCACAGGTGTGGCTACTAAAAATCAAAGACAAGTTTGAAATTTGGTGATGTCAGAGGTCAAGTTTACTGAAAATTTCGTTAACAGAACAGCTCAAGAAGGAGTTCACGTAGGATATTTTTAAACCATGCATTAAGTGTATTTACTCAGGAAGGATGTCATAGGTTTCTCATACTGATAACTGAGCTGCATCTACCGACAATCTCTGACACTTTGGAATTTGGCAGCCTTGATTTCTCAGTGGTTTAGTATAAAATTTGTGTATAATATGCTATACAAGCACCACTGCGTCAATCTTTTGACAAAATGACATTCAAAGCTTTCTCACAGTTTGCATTAAGCAAATTTTCATAATGATAATAACCCCTCTGCTGTGGGATTGTTGCAATCTTATGGATTTTCCAGCCAAGGCACAATTCGACAGAAGTGTTAAAATACGTTATTGTTTCATTTTTTATTTTTTTTTGCCTTTTATGTTAACATTGCCTGGAATGTTTTGTCAATATTGCTGCAGTTTGTAGTCAAAATGATGATGAGGTTCAAAGGACTGACTCAAATGGTTCACAGATTTAAGTGTTCAGTTTTTTTTTTTTTTTGCTTATTTGTTACCAATTGCAAATAAAAAGAGTTGATGTGCTTAAATAGAAAATAACAGGCAATGAAGTGTAATCACTGTTTGGTCATGTATACTGTCATGACAATGCAGATAAGAATACACTGTGATTAAGGGAGCAGTCATACATAAATCACGTGGGTGTTTCAGGTGATCTGAAGCAGCATGTAAAATCTGGCTTTTTAAGTAACTGTGAAGGTTACTCAGTTTTGCCAATAAAAAAATTATGTCGGGGGGGGGGGTCACCCTTTCTTTAGGCCTGGTAAAATAACAGTACTCATTTCCTTCTGGGGCTGGAAAGACATATTTTTATGCTTCTTCATGCACTAATAAACATGCCAGTTACAGTCAGCAGTACAGTGAAAATCTGCTTGGCCAATACTAATAATTTATCTTTTCATTTTTTAACCACCCAGCAAAAATAGCACCAAAAAGGCGTTTCACTTACAAATGAGCAGACCTTTATGGATGGATAAAACAGGTCTAAGAATTTGATGGATGTGTATGTAACGGCTCATCTGAACTCAGCTTTCAGTGTTATTTCCATGGCATACAAGATATAAAAGCTAACCCGCTAACAAGTTGAGTATAATTTTAATCAGAAATCCCTGTGGTCATAAAGGAATGTCTGAATATGAATTTGACCATCAGTCACAGAAAGTGACATGTTCTTGAACTTGTACTTCAACGGGATTTTTGCCACCTAAAGATTCTACTGCCAGGAGGCCTCGGGGCAGGACTGGACTTTTTGTACCTTACAGAGACAAATTCTGAACCTCTGGTGAAAGTTTGGTATCTTAGTACTTCTACAAGAATGTGCCTTTTAAAAAGGGTGAATAATTGGGCACAGGGTTAATAATTCATTCATTTCTTATGATTATACATTTACACAGTTGGAAGCAGATTTGCATTTGTATGTCACTCGAATCAAAGCTTTGTCTACTATTTGCACCTAACTTGACATTTTTATGTTGTTTAGGTCAATATCTTGATTAGTGGAGCTTGAAGAAAACAATATACTTGGGTAAAATAGTTTGGTTCTGTTGTAAATTATACTGCACCTTGTTGTATGTGATGGTGTCAAACAGTGCATTTATGTCCTCCGGCTTCATGATGTCCTCCTCTTTGGATGAGAGTGGATGGGAGGAGGTTAAAGCATCCACAGCCAGCACGTCAAAGATCTCATTCAAAACTATTAACTCTTTCTGGAAAACATAGAGAGAAATGCTCGCACCGTGGCACAACCAGACACATAAATGTTAAAACTGGCTTTCGCATCAATAAAACTCACCATATTCCAGTTTGGCTCAGCGTAGTTGGCTCCCAGATAAGAGACGTAGGTGGCAAATCCCTCGTTAAGCCACAGGTCATTCCACCACCTCGTGGTCACCAAGTTCCCAAACCACTGAGAGCACAGAGCTTCATGTCACTGGATGGGTTTTTAAACACATTTCAGTCTGAACATAATTACAGTGGAAGTTTGTGCTGGATACCATATGAGCCAGCTCATGGGAGATGGTCGTTGCCACCCGCTCTTTGTCTCCATTAGATGACACTGTAGGATTATATAAAAGTGCGGTCTCTCTGTAGGTGATCAGGCCCCAGTTCTCCATGGCTCCAGCACTGAAGTCAGGAAGAGCGATCTGGTCTAAAATTGACCAGAGAGGTCATTTTTGGATCATTTTTATATGGTCACTTTAAAATCTGCCTGTGTTGGTCTGTGGATGTTTGTATGTTCTCACCTGACTTTTGCAAGGGGTAGGAAATGTTGTAGTACTTCTCAAAGAAAGACAGTATGGGTCCAGTCTTTTCCAGGGCATAGTCACCCTGGCCCTCCTCTATGGCCTTCCTGCGAGCCCAGACCCTGATCTGAAAAAGGGAGAACAGTTTTTATCAACTAGCCAGAAAGAAATGAGGTGGACCAGAGAGCTGAGATCAGCTTTGAGTCCAGCAGAGGGCAGCAAAGAATCACTGAGACCAACAGTGAAGGAACATGATTTATTTTATTTTTTTTAAATCATTATATGACCTGTACAAGTGAGCAGGTAAACTGTCTGATTATATTAAGGGCCGAGTTCAGCTGAAAATTACTGAGTATGGTTATTTTCACTTGAATGCATTTCTTCCACAAATGAATGTAGCACTTCTGCAAATAGTGCCTAATATGCCTGACAGTTTACTTCAACAGCCACGATTTATTCATTTCAGACTATGCACAAAAATCTAGAGCAGAAATGAGCATTGCACATATTTTAAAATATATTCTTTGAGGCTTATTTAAATTCAAACTGTTGGATCAGCTGGGGCCTAATTCAAGCAAACACAGAGCGGAGGGGGGGGGGAAAGAAGAAATGTCATTCTTGGTGCTTGAAGATGTTATTAATGCTGCTTTCTATAATGCAGGTCAGAGTCTGAGCACAGGAGCTCTGTGCTACTGTGGAGATTAACTATCAAAACGAACCAAAATGAAACAATTTGTGCAAATTAATAATCAAATTGATATTTAAAAAAGAAAAGACTATTCATGTCAGTAAGGATACAGCTGTTTCAGTTTCTGTGATTCTGACTGAAAGGTTTAGTAAATACGCACCAAAATCTCTGCACCAGGGTCTGAGCGAGCGTATCCAAAATCACACACAATGAAAGCCAGCAGGTAGGTCGACATAATCTCTGTGGGTTCAAAGCTCGTCTGGATTAAATCCATACCATCTGAGGTGGTGATGTTCACAGGCTCTGTGTGGGGTCAAGGACAGCAGCATGTTAATGATAAATGAAGAACATAGAAGTAAATGGACACCTCTGGTTGCATCTCCAATGATAAGAGAATGGTATTGATAGACTCGACACTAAACAAGAACATATACTGTAATGATTAACTCTCAGTAATTGCAAGTGAAAGTCAGAGTGTCGTTCTAGTGCCATAAAATGTAACTGAGATGGATTTAAAGGCATCACTCAGGGACAGCTGGTGTGTAAAATGTTTCTCTGAACACTGGACAAGAAAAAGAGCTTGCCATAGTTCATGGAGTTGGACAGAGCCACCGTCTCATGAGGGTGAATGAGAGTCACATGGAAGACGGCTTTCATTGCTGGTTCATCGAAGCAGGGGAAGGCTTTCCTCGCATCTGTCGCCTGCATTTGAGTCGTGGCCACAACTCTGTTGATGGGAAGATGAGAAAAATCAGTGATTATATCCACGTAATAAAGTTGGTTGTCCTAAAATGTGGTTGCATTCTCTTTCGTGTACCTGTTTATAGGTACATGAAAGAAGGCAGCTTGACAGCGGCTTTCATTAAATCATTATCAAGATGAGCTTATTGTATTTTAAATCCTACACATGTCAGCTTTAAACACATCAGCTCAAAAGTAGAATTTGGTTTCGTATGAACTGATTTTTTTTTTCTTTTTTGGCTTTATTTCCTGTCATTAGTGGCTTTGACAGAACTGCATTAGCTGCTGTCCGTGCATCAGAACAGCCTGGCTGTGAAGGTGCTTGCATTTAGGCTTTAAGTGATCACATACAATAAATACATTCTGTAAAATTTTTAGTTTCATAATTAAGTATGAAATGATCATAAAATGCTTGAGATTAACAATTAAAATGTAACAATCTTCTAATTTAAATGTGGGTTCAAATCATTTTAAAAGCATAGCCCTTGAAATGTTTATGAAGATTAATAAAAAAAAAAAAAAAGAACATCATACTTTTTCACCCCATCGTCTTCGTATTCACTCCTGTAGAATCCTCCCAGGTCATTGGCCAGCTCGCCAACAAACTCTGTGAAGAGCTCATAAGTGCTGCCGGCCTGCAGAGGGCTGCTGAGCTGGATCACCAGATACTGGGTAGGAACCTCCAGCCAGGACGTTTTCAGGCTGGGTGCAGAAGCTCCATCCACGCCCCTCAGCACTGCGTGATGTCCCTCAAACATTGTGAAATTCAGCTTGTTGGAGTGGATGAGGATGAGATCGGTCTCCTTCACACATGTGAACACCACTGTGGAGTGTCCGCTGAAGATGTAGAGGCCATCGTTGTTGGGCTTCAGCTGAGGCCGCAGGGTCACATTGTAGGAGACAGGAGACAGAGAATCTGGAAGTCTGTAGAGCTGCCAGGGCTGCTTTGGGGTGGAGGGTGTGGTGGGCTGGGTGGTGGTGCCGGGTTCAGCGGTGGTTACGGGAGCATCTAGATTCTTCGATTTCTCCTGATCATACACCACTGAGAGGGCTATGATGGTGGCCGCGGCGCCGATGGCTGCAACCACACAGATTGCTGCCACGGTTTTACTGATGAAGAAGCCTTTCCCCATGTCTTCACCAGAGAAGAAGAAAACAGAAAGGAGGGAGCGACTGTAATTTATATCCTACCTTTCTGGATTCAGCTCAAAGTTAATGATTCATTTCCTGGGCGGAGAAAATGTCCTAAAGTCCAAAATATTTAGTTGCAAAAAGTCCCAGCGATAAGCGTGAGCTGTGCCTAATCTTTAAACTTTTTATCTGCACAAAGGCTCTGAACAAAGGCCCTCTTTAGCATCTGGCCTGTTTCGTCCCTGTGTATCATAAACTATGTGGTGGGAGATTTGCAGCAGAACTTCCTATGTGTCTGTCTGCGTATGTGTCTGTGTAGTTTTCAAATGTCAAGTCAAGAAGCCAAAATTACATAATGAAATAGGCTAAGTATGGGTTTACGCAGGGCCATAAACTTTTATTTTTTTCCCTGGATGTTGTGAAAACTCTAAATTTACTCTGGCTAACTGAAACTGTTGGAGACTTTAAGAAAGAAATTGCAGGGTTACAAATGAAAACACATCCCTCTTGGATTATTTCAACAAAAATGCCCTCTTGACTTCTTGATTTATGGATTTAGGTCAACAAATAGAAATAGAAAAGGAAGGTTTTACTTAAACAGTGTGTACAACTGGAAGTCAAGCACGACGAGTTTTAGCGTGAACTCATCATCGCTGCTGAAGCCTCGACAAACACATTCTAACTTAAGTGAGTCACGTGTCTTTAAGTGTTTACTGCAGTAATCCACACGAGGTGCTGAATCAGTCAGTGCTGAGACGCATCATCATCATCATCATCACTGCATCTCACACTTCCCCTCACGCCACACACAGGATGCATTCAATCAGGCTGAGTGGCCACCAGCATTGGGGGGGGGGGGCACATTACAAAGTAACACAGCACATTATATTTATCTATAACACATTAACTCATATGATAACTTCAGCTATCATAATGCAACTACTCTATTCATAGTAGTCACATCTGAACTACTTAAGACGCATGTGACATTATGTGTCACAATCAATCTCTATTGGCTTAAAAATGAGTGGGAATAAAGGGTTACATCATGCTGGTTTTGCTGGTGTAACTGGTCCCCATCTGGAGATATTCACTATTTATCGATACACAATTTTATTGTTACTACAGACCCCTTTACAGCTATAAAGTGTTCATATGCCTTACAGTGCTGCATGCAGCATTCATGTTTATTTCAAACACCAAGGTTTTCCCGTTTGTTCCCACAGCTCTGAACTCAAGGCTCCAGCAGCTCTGCAGGAGAAGTCCAGCTGCATGTTGATTTAACTTGAGTTAGTTTCTATTTTTTTTTTTTTCTTATTTACAGTCAGCATATCCCAGTAAGTTTCACAACCAGAAAGTTGTTTCTGGAAAACGAATGTATAATTATTTTTCTTCTGTGACTGTTTCTTAATAAACTCGTTCCCATGTGTTCGACATGTTCCCCGCTGTAACTGCTGACAATACTTACTGCAGTTCATTGCTGGCTTTGGCCTTTTAGTAATATTTGTCAGCTGGAAAAAAAAACATGTTTGAGCGGCGAAGACAGCAACACACGTCACATCCACCGAGGCAGATCGAATACACACAGTGGCCTTTGTTTAGGGCAGATTTAGCTTCATATTGTGGACATCATATGCAACCATAACATCCTTCCCCCATAGCAATTTAACCTGACCAAGATAGCCCCACACATTTTTAAACCAAACTCACTATTTATAATCTAAAACACAGGACAGACCAAACAGCTGACAAGCATTATATTTATATTTGTTAGCTAACAATTTTATGCATACATTTAAAAAAGGATTATGAGGTTTTGCATGCTTTTTGGGGTGTTTTTCTCCCACTAGGAGCCAGAAATCTTCCGTTTACTTGCATGAAGCAAACATTCCTCCTTGTCTGTGTGAATGTAAGTTTTTACAGAGGAGGTAGTTCACATATCATTTACAGCCTGATTTATATGGCATATGTTTTACTCACAAAAAAAACCAAAAATGCATCTTTTCCGGCTGTTGATGGCATTTTCTGATTTATGAAGGGACAAAACATGTCAGAAAAAAATGAAACAAGATTTCTGCACTCAGCTTCATCCAGTGTTCAAATATCTTTTCTGCTAACATATGCAAAATAGTGCAATTAATGAGACACCAGCTCAATATTTCTATGATGCAAAATTTAAACCTGCACTGTTTAAACGTAAGTTTTTACCCTTTTCTCTTGTGTTGCCTCTCCAAGGAGCTGACATGCATGAACATTGTTTTCTGGCCTAAATGCGGTCAGCTGGTGAAACCCTTTAAATTTAGTGAAGAGTGAAATCAAGCTAATTTCAATCCTTCACTCCATGTTTACCCAAAGAGCAATCTGTTGCTGATTAGATGTGAAAAAAGTCTAGCTAGTACAGACCCATCGAGGCTGAAGTTGGACATAAAGGAATCTTTGTTCTTTGGAAATATCTAAAAATCTTTCCCCAAATCTCAGTGTTGTTTATATATCTGTCAAAGTTATCTT